>NC_090752.1:44279694-44284694 GCF_036898095.1 Palaemon carinicauda
TGAAGGTGCTTGTTTAGCATGTAACTAACCTTCAAGGCTTCTCCCTTTTAAACGCGCAGACTTTAACGAAAATAGTGATACGCCTTATCCAAAAAAAAAAAAAAAAAAAAAATGTAATGCGAATGGTTAGTCCAAACAAAAGTTGTAATACGATACACATACATACATGCATATATATATATATATATATATATATATATATATATATATATATATATATATATATATATATATATACACATATATATACACATATATATATATAAATATATATATATATATATATATATATATATATATATATATATATATATATATATATATATATATAAATATATATATATATATATATATATATATATATATATATATATATATATATATATATATATATAAATATATATATTATATATATATATATATATATATATATATATATATATATATATATATAATGATTAAAATATTCATGGAAACTGAAAATAATAAAAATATCCACTTCCTACTAACGTAAAATAAAATAAAATAAAATAAAATTTAACTTAAGAAAAATACACAATTACAGCATACCAACTGCTTCGTACACTCTTATTTGATTGCAGTTTAATAATATCGTAAAACTATACGAAAATATAAGGGGTCGTAGTCGTGTTTCGTTTAATAAGAGTCAATGACACATCTGATTGCACATAGTTATATATGTATCTACTTGGCTAGAACACATTTAGTGTCAAAATCACTCTTAATTCTCAACGTGCGAGTGTCGTCGAGCACGAAGTTTACTTTACCGACATCACTGAAAGTAAGTGTCGCACCTTTCATTTGAATATAAGCCTAAAGGTGTATTACAATGAAAATCAAAATTCTCTTCTCTTTCCTAAGAGTGCTCAAGTAACATTAAAAGTTGTTAATAATGCCACAGTATACTTGATAAGAGTGGGCAATATACATCAAATAAACTCTCACTGCATTTCGTCTATGGACAAGTTAGGCTATAAAACAAAATGGTAATTCCTTATTTTAAATATTTTTTTTCTTTCAAAAAAGGAATAAAACTTCTAACTAGACACAACGGGCAAAGGTTTTTCAACTATGAACAGCACTTCACTCGTTTAAAAACTCCAGATAGACTTAATCCGTGTCTTCGTGAAACATTGTTGATCGTCACAGATAACAGGCAAAATAAAATAAACAATAAAAGAACTGATACCTGATTTTGAATAAAAACATACACGACAAAAGCGGTATCCTGTGCGTGACCAAGACAGGAAGGTGAACCTAACTAAAACAAGCGACTGTCTTTAGACTCACCTGTTCGTCACCCGGCCTCAGAGAGATGACTACCGTTCCCGTCGACTACGAGGGAGGGAAGTGGAATGTGAGTTTCATCGATTAACGTTATCGCTCACCAGGCAACCAGGTCTCACTCGGAAGAAAACATACGCACGAGGCCTTCCTAACAAAATTATAGAAGAAAATGGCATAGAGGTAAGCATGTTGGAAAATCGACGAAGGCAGCTCAGTATATTAGATGGAGTCAAAAATGAATTAACAACGGGAAATGCTATTTGAGAAGGTAACTAATTGTGAACTATCGTATATTGAAGCACTTCCTGGGCCTTGTAGTGTGATCACATAAGTGTTGTTACTTGGGGACTTTCACTTACAAGTTTTAAATTATTGCATTATTGATTTTTTTATTATTTGGGCTAAATAGCCGGCGCTGGGGTCTGAAACCATTCAGTATACGCCACCTCAAAAGAGAGGTCAAAGAACCTCTAATGCTAGAAGTTGGGCACTTCAAAAATAGATGACAAAGACCCTCTAAGGCCAGAGGTAACGAACAACTAAATAAAGGTCAAAGAGCCTCTACTGCTAGAGGTAAGGAACTTCAATAGAGAGATCAAAGAGACTCTGATACCAGAAGTATGGCACCTCAAAATAGAGATCAAAGAACCTCTAATGCTAGAGGTAAAGAACTACTAAATAAAAGTCAAAGAGCCTCTAATACTAAGGTAGGGCACCTCAAAATAGAGGTAAAAGAATCTCTGATGGTGAATGTATGGCACTTCAAAGATAGGTGTCAAAGACCCTCTAATGCTAGAGAAAAAGTACTACTAAATAGAGTTCAAAGAGTCTCTAATACTGAATGTACGAAACTTTAATACAGACGTCAAAGTGCCTCTAATACTAGAAGTATGACACCTGAAAATTGAGGTTAAAGAACCTCTAATGCTAGAAGTATGGCACTTCAAAAAGAGATATCAAAGACCATATAATGCAAGAGGTAAAGAGCTACTAAAAAAGGTCAAATAGCCTCTACTACTAAAGGTGAGCCACTTATATATAGAGGTCAAAGAGCCTCTAATACTAGAAGTATGGCACCTCAAAATAGAGGTCAAAGAACTTATAATGGTATAAGTATGGCACTTCAAAAATAGATGTCAAAAACCCTCTAATGCCAGAGTTAAAGAACAAATAAATAGAGGTGAAAGTGCCTCTACTGCTAGAGGTAAGGAACTTATATATATATATATATATATATATAGAGAGAGAGAGAGAGAGAGAGAGAGAGAGAGAGAGAGAGAGAGAGAGAGAGAGAGAGAGAGAGAGAGAGAGAGAGAGAGGTCAATGAGAGTGATACCAGAAGTATGGCACCTCAAAATAGAGATTAAAGAACCTCTAATGCTGAAAATATTGTACTTCAAAAATAGATGTCAAAGACCCTCTAATGCTAGAGGTGAAGAGCTACTAAATAAAGGTCAAAGAGCATCTAATACTAGAGGTAAGGAGCTTCAATATGGAGGTCAAAGAGCCTCTAATACTAGAAGTATGGACACTCAAAATAGAGTTTAAAGAACCTCTAATGCTAGAATTATGGCACTTCGAAAATATATGTCAAAGACCCTCTAATACTAGAGGTAAAGAGCCACTAAATAAAGGAAAAAGAGCCCCTAATACTAGAGGTATGGAACTTCAATAGAGGTAAAAGAATTTCTAATACTAGAACTAGGGAACCTCAAAATATAAGTCAAAGAACCCCTAATGCTAGAAGTATGTGACGAAGGAGGGAGAAGGTTGTGACTCAAAGGGAGGAAGCAATCAACTGAGTAGTATATTAAAGAACACTCTCCTTTATATACAATACCTCAAGGCAACAGGAAAATACATGTTCGAGGAAATGACAATGTTACAGAGGAAAACAGCAGACATGAATTTTCACGTTCGTTTTAGTGCGAGGGAAGAGCGAAGATACAAGCATAATATATACAAAAGGAATTATGTACAATTGTGTGACACACGGTTGGTACAAGTATGGCACTTCAAAAATAGATGTTAATGACACGCTAATGTTAGAGGCAAAGAGTTACTAAATAGAAGTAAAGGAGCTTCTAATAAAATAAGTAAGGAACTTCAATATACAGGCCAAAGAGCCTCTAATACTCAAGTATGGCATCTCAAAATAAAGATCAAAGAACCTCTAGTGCTAGAAGTATGGCACTTCAAAAATAGATGTCAAAAACCCTCTAATGCTAGAGGTAAAAAAACCACCAAATAGAGGTCAAAGAGCCCCTAATACAAGAAGTAAAGAACTTCAATATACAGGTAAAAGAGCAACTAATACTAGAAGTATGGCACCTAAAAATAGAGGTCAAAGCATCTCTAATGCTAGAAGTATGGCACTTCAAAAAATAGATGTCAATGACACTCTAATGCTAGAAGTAAAAGGCTGCTAAATAGAGGTCAATGAGCCTCTAATGCTAGAGGTAAGGAACTTCAATATAGAGGTCAAAGGACCTCTAATTCCCGAAGTATGGCACCTCTTAATAAATGTCAAAGAATCTTTTAATGCTAGAAGTATGGCACTTTACAAATATATGTCGAAGATCCTCTAAAGCTAGAGTTAAAGGCCTATTAAATAGAGGTAAAAAGCCTATAATACTAGAGGTAAAGAACTTAAATTCAAATATCGAGGTCAAAGAGCTTCTAATACTAGAAGTATGGCACCTCAAAAGAGAGGCCAAAGAACTTCTAATACTAGAAGTATGACACTTCAAAAATAGATGTCAAAGATCCTCTAATACTAGAGGTAAAGAGCTAATAAATAAAGGTCAAAGAGCCTCTAATACTAGAAGTAAGGAACCTCAATATAGAGGTCCTAATGCCAGAAGTATGGCATATTAAAAAAAGATGTCAAAGAGCCTTTAATGGTAAAAGTATGACACCATATAATATAGGGGTTGAAAATCCTCTAATGCTAGAAGTAGAGCACCTCAAAATAGAAGTCAAAGACCCTCTAATGGTAAAAGTAAGGTGCCCCTAAATAGAGGTTAAAGAGCCTCGAATGCTAAAAGAATGGCACCTCAAAAAAGACGTTAAAGAGCCTCTAATGCTAGTGATAAGGCGCCTCAAAATTATGGCCAAAGAGCCTCTAATACTAGCGGTAAAGCGCCTCGAAACAGGTAAAAAAATCCTCTAACGCTAAAGAAGGGTGCCTTAAAATAGAGGTCAAAGAAACGCTTAGGCTGAAAGTAAGGTTACTGGAAATATAGGTCAAAGAACCACTAATGCTACACGTAAGACACCTCAAAATAGAGGTCAACGAACATTAAATCCTAAAAATAAAGCACCTAAAAATATTGGCAAAAGACCTTCGGATTCTAGAGGTAGTGCCCCTCAAACTCGAGGTCAAGGAGACCCTAATGCAAGAGGTAATGTAGCTCAAAGTAGAGGCCAAAGTGGCCTGGATACTAGAGGTAAGGCGATTCAAAATAGAGGTCAAACAGCCTTTAATACTAGAGGTAAGACGCCTCAAAATAGAGGTCAGAGTCTTTAATGCTAGAGGTAATGTGCCTCAAAATAGAGGTCAAAGAGCTTCTAATGCTAGAGGTAAGGTGCCTCAAAGTAGAGATCAAAGAAACTCTAATACTAGAGGTGAGGCACTACTAAATAGAAGCCAAAGAGCCCCTAATCGAAAAGGTAAGGTGTCTCAAAATAGG
>NC_090752.1:44287194-44289694 GCF_036898095.1 Palaemon carinicauda
GAAGGTAAATCTAGTGAGGCGTTAGAGAAGTCGTATCTACAACCATCGTCAGTTATTGCAAGGTCTACTTGGATTATTTAACAAACTGATAAATTAAGTTTGTATATATTAATCTTTTTATGCAGAAACTTATCAAATAAACCATCTTTTCTACGACTATCTCTTCAAATACCATAGATCACTGGACCAAAAATAGTTATTGGGAAATAATTAACACTCTTATGTTCTTTTCCCTGATGGTCGCAATAAAAACACCATCAGCCTGATTTACCAAAATAACTCATGGCTGCCCGGAAGTAACAAGAGTCCGTGCTGACAAGGCCAAGAGAGTAAATTACTGAAGGGATAGCCATGTAATAATTTAAACGAGTTCCTATTATTGTTCCGGAAAGGATATGGTTCCAAATTAAAAAAAAAAAATTATCTTTATGGCAAAATGTTCACAAAAGCTCTTTGTAAATGTCTTCCAATTGAAATGTATCGAAGAGTCTCTTTTTGTTCCTGCTGACATTACGTAACAAAATAACTTTCAGAGAAAGCAAAATTATTATAAGCCTAAGGTAACAAATTGTCACTTTTATTCTCGTTAATTAGGACAAATATCCAATAGTTTTGCCTTTAATTGGAACTGATTGAAATAACTGAATTCATTTTCGACTCGGAAATGTCTATGATGTAAACACCTTAATGTTTATTGAAGGATGTTTCTTTCCGACTGAGATTGTTTGCCTTATGCCATTCGGGTCTTGGTACATTCAGATCTAGCTTGGAGAAGAGAATTACAGATGCTTACATTGATAGAATAATAAAAATCATTGAATTTCATGAACAAAGTTTGAGGATAAAAATAATTTATTTACGAAGTAAAGAATTTCATCGTGTTAAATGCTATATCCAAAAATATTTTCCATAGATTTTGGCAATATTTGGCTATTTTAAAATATTTTCATCAGTACTCAACGTGTTCCTAGATCAATATTTCCTGGCTTTAACCCTCTCAACTCTACGGCTCCTTTATGAGTTCTTTACTATTCATAGTGACTTTCTCTATGTATAGGCCTATGCGCAATTCTATGGGTTTTGCCCACGAATTTCACTTACTTTTGCTTTGCTTCTGCCAGATTTGTTCTCTCTTAAGGGCTGCCAACGCAAGAACACATGTCTTGCATAAGGTAGGGTAATCTAAAACGAACGAACGGACGATCAATATCCTTTTTCATTAATTGTACAAAATTTACTTAAAGTTATTAATTCACTTAACATATTACATATTAATCATGCATGGTTCGTTATAGCTTGTAAAAGAACGTAGGTGTATTGTACATATGAAAATAAATCTTTAGAAACAAGAGTTACCACTACACACATAAATAAGATAAGTATTCAACTAGCTTTTATTATTTTCTAAATTCGTCTCTCTTCTGTTGTATCATCTGCCTCTGTATAACTCCGATAACCTATCATCTTTATTCCTATCAGTTTCTTTAAAACATGAAATGTTCAAAATCGTCTCTTCTTTTGCTGCTGATAAACCTATTAATGACTGGATATATCCTTATTTACAGATCCCAGCATGTCCGTGGAAGGATTAAATCTGGTTCAAGCTCTGTGCAGTGGAAGAACTGAAAAAGCAGCATTTGTATATTAGTTTACCATAGAGAAAATACGTTCATCCGTCTGCGTTTGATATGGGAATGGTGATCAAGGCTAGAAACAACTTTAAAAGAATAGCAAATGTCTTACTCTATTAAACGCGAGCCTAAAATAACCAAATATTTCCAGAAAGAAAACTGTCAATATTGTCACTTTAAAGGGAATGTCATGCAGTATCCAAGTCTTGTTGTTTATAATCAAATATTGTACTTGGAAATTTCAACTTTAATACCTCAGTGCCTTAGAATTTGATAATTGAACAGGAGACGTTTCTTCAAAAATTGGTTTTCTAATGTGTTTCTCTCTCGCATTAGCATGATTGATTAAGATTTCCATGACACCTTTCGGCATGACGAGGGTTCTTGCCCATGAGAAGCCTGCAAAGAAAGTGCTTTAAAAAGCTCTTGATTATATTTTCTTAGAATTTTCTCCCTGGCTGAGTACCAGAGAGTGAATGCTCGAACCAGCAGTACTTTGCATAATCTGTTGTTAAAAATCCTGTTGTTTTAGTCACGACTAAATGACAGTCATATAAAACAACAGGAAATAATCATGATGGTGATGAGGTAGAGGGGGAGGAAAAGGAAAAGGATAAGAGTTGATGATAGTGTACCACACGTGTTTCACTCACGCTTGTACACTACAACAGTATTTATTTCTTGGCTTTTTTTAATTCTATTTTTTTTTTTTTTGCTCTCCACTGCACTGCTAACATAATCTGTTAAAGCATGATTTGTTCATGTATTAGCAGGTTTGAATTCAAGTGACGCTCTTGCACGAAAGTACTTATACATAAGCACGATGTCTGATCAATAGTTTAGTTGCAGATCTGTCGTCTTTCTGTTAT
>NC_090752.1:44307194-44352194 GCF_036898095.1 Palaemon carinicauda
ATTCATTTACTTTTCCTACCAGGAAAAAATATGGGTCACTAACCTTGACACAGGAATATCCAAATTTTATCCAATCAATTTCATTAAGTTTAGAATAGCTCCCTAAATACAAATTGATAGTTTTCTATTATGCAATAAGTGCAACCTATTTGGAGAGCCTGTATAATAGCACAGACTTTTAGAAATATTTGGATACCAAATGATGGTAAGTAAAATTACGATTTCTGAAACTTATCTCCACCCTAATTTGTTTGACATTATAATTTCTCCATATAGCACTGCTATAAAGATGAAGAAACAAAGATTACACGAAAATTTTTGTCAATACAGAAGTTTTTCAGGGGATCTATTTGTATATTCTTCCTAAGAAATCTCCAAAAATACTACACATCAACGATAAATCTCAACAAAACAAAGTAAAGTACTAATTACAATACTTTTTATGCTACTTACAAAGTCATGGCTACATAAATAAAAACACTGATTTACCTTAATTCTGGTGATCTTTTGTTCAACCTGAAGATACTGTAATTAAGTTCTAGGCCATACAATGGGCTGATGTCTATAGTTTATCTTGACCATAACCACTGATACCACTTTGTAAATACATACTGTACACCTGTTAATAAAAATAATGTATGCTTAATGTTACCAAGCATAAATACTTTTTATCGAGAATTTAAGAAATGAATAACAGGTATGAATTATTTCCTATGAATGTGAGTGATGAGGTTCAGTGGTATAATCTACTTTTCAACTTACAAATACAGTAGAAGGTGAAATATAATGAAAGTCTTGACTTAAAAAAAAAATTGTATTTATCAAAGGGTACATTATTATAAAATTAAGTAATCATTATGCACGAATAAAAAATGAATAAAAAAAATAAACTTGTGAATGTAAGCTAACCCTTCATGACTGCATAAAAAATAAATGATAAAAATAGGTTAAAAGCTCCATTCTTAACATTGTCATATATATGGTCTGTGGATACTTGACTGGTGAAGTGATGTGAAAAAAAAAATAGTAAAATATAAATAATATGAATGTATAACTCACATCAAGAAGACTATCACAATAAAGATATTATGAGAATTGTAACCAAAATGAACCTTATGAGAGACAGTTCATTTCTCTTATGCAAAACCTCAAATAAAGACATTTTCATCAAACAACAAGATACTGCTTTGGAAATAGAAGTGAAGCTCAATTTTCCACGGATATTAATTTTTATTTGTTAGGGAAAAGGCAATTCTTGAATCATTATGGTATTCCACATTACTTTTCGAAAGAAATTCATACGAAAGAACGGCCAAAGAAAATTAACAATTTAATTTAAACATCACATTATGCACTTTCCTTCAGCGTCTTAAAATGTGACTTTTAACTTTGATTACACAAACTTACACTAGTAACTCGACATTATAGTTAGTAATTAACAGAAACTCAAGTGCCTATTTACAGTAACTTTGTGGTTACAAAATTGTGTAAATCCAAAACTAGACTCTACTATACCTAGATAGAATAAAACCCTTCTGCACTAGGCCATGCCAGTTGACGTCGCAGCAATGAACGATACTGGTATAGAGTTAATCCATGTCTCAAAAGAAGTAATTCATAAACTATTTGTTCTGCAATGAGAACAAACATCTAACAATGATCACCTATTTTGAGTCAATTCACAGCCTTTCTAGAAGATACCATAAATGCACATTACGCTTCATATTCCACCAGAATGATTTGATCAGTAAACTAAATTTGTTTCTCACAATACAAGACATTTATTGTACCTTATATACTAGGAGATAGCTCTTCTACAGCATAAGCTTGACTTATTATCTACAAGCGCTTTCATCTTCACTTTCCATAGCATTAAGCAGACTCATTATATGTCGTTCTTCATCCTGGAAATAAAACAAGAGAATTCATCATCTTAAACATTGAATCTAACTTTCCATGATCAATATGACAAAACCCACACAAAAAAAGGAGGAAAAATTCCTAATCACATAAAGCTGAGCAAGATTAACAAGACAGAACTATAGCTAGAAAGATATTTTTATCCAAATTATAAAAAAAATTACTAAGATATGGTTAAATTACCATCCATTGTAATTACATACTATCCTTTCTTCTTTTACAGATATTAGCTTACAAATTAGCTTTAATAAGAAGATGAAGTAATATCCTTGGTATAACATGCACTAAAGCCTGTTGATTTCAAGTAACAGCAGCCACATGTATCTAAGCTGAAAATTTATCATTTCAAAAGTCAGATATACTGTACTTACCAAAACATTGGTATTTCTAACAAAAAACCATACTCTAAATAAAATCGCTCAAAGTTTGGTAATACTGTATCACTGTATCATTAGTGTCTGAAAGTGTCTGACAAGCATACAACAGCATATATCTTGTTTTTCATAAGAACCTACCTCATATTCTGATTTGCCTTTGATATTTGAAAGTCGAGATCTTAAAATACCGGGTAAGTTAAATTCTGGTCTCAAACAGTCAGAAAGTGCTGGAGGATATGACATAGCCAACGTTGCAAGCACCATAGTGCAATGTTCTCGAGAAACATCATCCACTTCACTGTTATTAAGGATAGAGATCAGTTGTTCGACATAGCCCATTGACATAATGGCATCTAAAAGAAAAAAAAAGGAGAAAATAACATTAAAATTATGATAAACCTTAATGCATAAATATTTACAGTATACTGTCCTTGTAAAATACCCTTTAAACTAACAATGAAGACATAAACAAATTAAGTCATTAATATTACCAGTACTTGTTCATTTTTATGACTTCCTCATACTCAGTTTCCAGTTACAGTAACTAAAAAAGGATGAAAGCATCAATGTAAAAGTGTTGGGCTTACTGTAGTTCTAAATACGGTAGTACACTCCATACTACCGCTAGAGAATTATTGGGTCTTTTGACTGGCCAGACGGTACTACGTAGGACCCTTCTCTCTGGTTATGGTTCTTTCCCTTTGCCTACACAGACACTGAACAGTCTGCCTATTCTTTACAGATTCTCCTCTGTCCTCGTCCACCTGATAACACTGAGATTGCCAAACAATTCTTCTTCACCCAAGGGGTTAACTACTGCACTGTAATTCTTCAGTGGCTACTTTCCTCTTGGTAAGGGTAGAAGAGACTTTTCAGCTATGGTAAGCAGCTCTTCTAGGAGAAGGACACTCCAAAATCAAACCTTAGTTCTCTAGTCTTGGGTAGTGCCATAGCCTCTGTACCATGGTCTTACACTGTCTTGGGTTGAGTTCTCTTGCTTGAGGGTACACTCGGGCACACCGTTCTATCTAGTTTCTCTTCTTGTTTTGTTAAATTTTTTTTAGTTTATAAAGGAAATATTTTTTTTAATATAGTTATTATTCTTAAAAATATTTTATTTTTCCTTATTTTCTTTCCTCACTGGGCTATTTTCCCTGTTGGGGCCCCTGGGCTTATAGCATCCTGCTTTTCCAACTAAGGTTGTTGCTTAGCATTTAATAATAATATAACTTCCAGAGCAAAGCTTAAGTGACATGTGAGGTTATGTGGAATGAAAAGCAAACTAAGTTGAAGGCATTACAAACCCAAAATATAAAAGGATGACAGCAAAAAGAATACATTCAAATAATATAAATTTATCCAACAATGGTCCAATTATTCTACTTGGTACGATAAGTCCTGCTTTACTGTAACCATGCTTTCAAGCTGTAATTACTTAAAACTATTCTGTGTCATTTAAAAAATATAACTGTTATGCTGCTTTTTTTCTTACTTGCTACCCTTTGTTCCCTTCAACTAATTCTGTCTCTTCTGGCGGCTAATGAGCGAGTAACATGTAAGCATAGTGACAGCTTGTATAGCAGCACCTCATGTAAATCAAGATGCAGACTATCCAAAATAGTGTACCATAGTTTAATGCTTGCAGTAAGTGGTCAAAACTTTTTTTGAGGTCTGGATTCATGAAAGTAATTCTAAGTAGAAATTACTGACGATGGAAATATTGCCTTATTCCTTATGCTGTCTCTAGATAACTGTGACACTAGTTTTATTCTTTTAGATTTTTTTAAATTATCAGGAAGTAAACCAGTTGATATAATCAGATTATTATTACAATTTATATGAATATATTACTTGTAAGTGAGACTTGGAAAATACATAACCTGTTTTCTTAGAGCTGTGTTATATTGAACTGAATTGAACTAATTGTGATTTTAAAAATTTGGGTACAATGGCCCAGCAATGAGGTAAGCCTAGGGGTGTGTAGAATACCACAAGAGGTTGGATAACATAATGGGAGAAAGAAGGTGGTATTAGATATTAATTAAAAGGCTAAAAACTGGATGCAACAAGGGCCAAAAGGACATTGGAAAAATTCTTTGGTAACGTGTACTGATGGCCCAAAACAACATGGGAGAAATCTAGTGTATTAGCAATACTTTCAACTCTAAGCCTCCCTACAGATACTACTGAGGTGTGATGACATTGATATGTTATCAATACAAATACTGTACAGTATAATCAAAACTTCTTATATTGTTGTTTTGTATAATTATAAGGGTTCCTGAAAGTATGAGTGTGTGATTTCGATTACTTAAGTCCTTAACATTATACTATCAAGTATTAGGACTTTAGTTTGAACATAATTGAATAGAAAAACATTATGCAAACAACATAAATTTAAATGCTTCATGTACATTAACATAAAATAATGTACACAAAAGGATAAAAATAAATTACCTTTACGAAAATTATCATTGTTAATAAGACTGTTAAGGAAAAAGGCAGATTTAACAACCAACTTCTCCTCTCCAGACTGCATTGCACGCATAAGGTACGAGAAGCCATCCAATTCTAAAAATTTACGTTCACCATCAGTATACCCTCGGACAAGACCTGGAAGATAAAGTAATGGTTAAAGCTACTTGAAAACATAAAAATTACAAGTTAAGATATGAGCAAGAATCACCAACAAACATAAAGATAGAGTGCTTACATGATAGTGCAAACAAAGCTTTAACCCTAGCTTGTTTATTGCTGTCATTGTCCATCATGTGAAGCAATGTTGGAATTGGGTTGAGAGCCAACATCTTAGACTGGCAATAAAGATTGTTTTGGCACACTACACCAATGACGTTGGCTGCATTGGCGCGAAGGGATGCATGTGGGGAATCTAAACACTGAAATAGTGCAGGAAATCCTCCCATATTGTGAAGATCTGTAAAAGATTTGAAAAACAAAATGCTTATATAAAAATTTAAGTACAATGTTGATTATACAACAGGCAGACATCTAACACTGCTGAAGAACTGTTCCCTAATGAGTGACAAAATCTAACAAAGAAGAAATAACATTAGAGAAGTGAGGCCATCTTTTCCTAGATAAAATTATTCATACTTGCTAAGAAGAGCACTGCCCCAAACAATTATAATATCTATAAATCAAAAGTTCCTGCATTGTTTGCATGACATTGTAGAGTAAATTATAACCTTTAAAAAATTGTCATGAAAAATAAACTGGGTAATGTACTATATAAAATAACCTTAAAGCATAACTATATACATTACTGCACTTTCATTACTTTATTTTTCTTTACAGAAACCAAGATACTATAATTAATTCTAATGTAAAGTGAAGCATGCTACTTACCCTTGGCATAATTAAGGTCTTCAACATATTCACTGATAGTATCAAGGGCTTCCTCTTGCTCTTCTATATTTTCCCCGGGAATCGTTACTGCATCTTCAAACAAAACTTTCACAGATTCTGCTAGTTTCTTCACCACATCAACTGTCATTCCTGCCAAGGCTTCTTCAAGAAATGCTCGTCGCTGAAACACAATGTTAGGAGTCTTTCATATTATCATATAAATATTTCTACTTTTAATGTGTGAAACAAAAACCTCTGCTGCTTTATCAAGAACCCATCGATATAAACACACCTACTAAAAATGAAATATTCTAAAAGTAATTTGTACTCTTACTAGCTATACAACCCTAAGATTAGTCCTTTAAAATAGGGAGTGTCTTCAGCTCTAAGCTGGAATGGCCCTTGAAACTGATCGCAAGGTATTTAACTAAAGGTGGTGACCAAGGGTGAATAAACTTCCTCTCCTGTCAAAGACTCTTAACTTTTAATTTTCAGCCCAGAAGAGAGAGGGATGGTTGAGGTGGTAAGTTTAACTTTGAAAAACTTGGGTTTTGGCCACAAATTCAAGTACAAAACTAGAGACCTCCTTCCATCCTTCAGCATGTGCTAATACAAGTGTACGAGTGTGCATAGGCAACTCGCCATCTTTCTTTGCCAATGCTACAGCTAGCAAAAGGACAGTCTTGAGTCAGATCTGTTTGGTAATACTCTCTAAGGCTCACATGGGGCAGTCATAAGAAACGGGTCACATCCAACTCCGGAGGAATTGCGTCCCTGTGTAGGGAGGACTACTTGAAGCTCTTCAAAAGCATAGATTAACTACCACAAGGAGAAAAGGTCTATGCTCTTCAGTCGGAAGACAAGGCTCAAGCTGAGCAGTGACCTTTCATAGACAATACTGAGAGGCTCTTCTATGTGAATATCAACGAGCAAGTTACCAATCTGTACTAGAGATGCTGCCACACTGTCAACCAGCCAGTACTGTAAATCAAATTGAATAGATAAAAGGCATATCCATTAGAGATGCCCCCATGAGTGTTGGAAAGCATTCGCTAATGCTGCCTATGGATCGGGAACATGTACAAAACACCGGGAGCTTTCAGACTACCTGTGTGGAGAACAGGTTGATTTCCGATGAGCCCCACTAAAAAAAAAAGCTGTTCCGCTATGCAAAGATGTAGGGATCACTCTGACCGTACAACTTTCCCCTGGCACATGAGCATATCTGTTAAGCACTATGCATTCCTCTTCCCTGGAATGTATCTGGCTGAAACCTCTATGGCATGATTCACCACCCATTTTTGGATCTGCTTCGTCAACTTCAAAAAGGTAGAGGAACCGTGCCTCATTCTTTATTGACGTAAGTTACTATGGTAGTGATATTTGCCTAGCAACACTAATGAGCGGTTCCTCAAAGGTTCTTGGAATGCTTGCATCCTCAAAAGAAGAAGCATTTCTTCTATTTACCACACACCTGATGTGACCAAATTGGCAAGGTGATAGCCCCACCAATCTTTTGATGCGTCCAAGAACAGTTGTATGTTTGGAGATGGGGAGTCAGGAGGGACTTCACAGGTGAGGTTTTCTTCATCCACTCACCAGTTAAGATTTTCTTATATTTCCTTTCCCACTGGAACAAGATAGAAAGGGGGGATCTCAAGAGGCCAACCAGTGATCCTCTTAAAAGTTTTGAAGGAATCTCTGGAGATGTACCACAACCAATCCCAGGAAAAATTTTCCAATGAGAATAGGTGATCAAAAAGACTTGCAAACGTCGAGCTGGAAGTCACCGTCTGGACTGGACAAAGTCGTGCTACCTCTGAGCTTGGCAATACATTTGTCTGATAGGAAGAATCTTGCTCCTGCCGTTGTCTATCAGCATGCTCATATACTTCAACCTCTGCATGGGCGTGAGATTTGACTTCTCCCAATTCATCACAAACCCTAGATCACAACTAAAGGTGAGAAGGTAATTTCAATATACAGTAGTAGCATCTGCCTCTCCAAAGAGGCCAGGATCATCCAATCATCAAAATACATGAAAAGACATACTGTATACCGGATAGCAGGAAATACCCAAGGAGCAGTAAACTATCCAAAACACAGGGTTGTGAAATGATGCTCGACTCTGTTGAGGAAATTACAGAGATACTTCTGTGAATACTGATGAAGGAATACGGTACCTGAAAGCATGCATCCTTCAGATCCACTGGAAGCATGAAGTCTCCTTCTTTGATACAACTACTTATTACAGTACGTTTGTGCCATTCCCATTCTGAGCCTCATTACTTTAAAAATTGGTTCAGAAGAGAGAAGTCAATGACCGGTCTCCAGCCTCCCAGTTGACTTATCTACCAGAAAGAGTCAACTGTAGAAGGAAGGAGATCAGTAATAAAAGGTCTTCAAGCATAACTGTCTTCACCATCCCTTTCAACTCAGCAACAATGCTAGGCCTTTCAAAGATGCTGAGGTATATTAACAAAGATAGGGGAAGGTCAGCAGTCAAGAAGTAGTAGTAAGTACCAGTCCCAAAGGACACACTACCTAAAGCTTTGCCCTGTGTCTCTGACAAGTTGCCTTATGGCATTCCAGACATTTCCGTACTTGCAACAGCAGGCATAGGGAAACTCTAACATAAGCATCCCCCCTCTACCTTTCCTATGCTTCCCTTTCTGAACTGATCAAATGACCTTGAAAGGGTTAGTCATGCACAAGATCCTTTTGAGTTGAACAAGTTAAAACTGATCCTGATCGGGATCTAAATAAGGTTGTGGTGACTATTCCCGATACCGCATGCATAGCCGCACCTGAAGGTTTGTCCCCAGATGAGCTTGAAGAACCAAAGCCCTTGATAAAGACTGCAGTGAATCAGGGAGCCCTGAAAAGCAGTTTACCACTTCTCCAGTGACACCTGCAAATGATTCTTCAGCACGAGTGATTTGGAACCCTGCACCAAAGTATCACAAGGTACCAGTGCTACTACCTCAGGACTACAGCATCTTGCTTTGAAAATTGGGACACCAGTGTCCCTTGCCTTCAAAACCTAGTTGGTACACTGGTTTGCTGATTGGTGTATCAAAAAGGTCACAGCCTTTCCACCCAACTGCATGTGTCACCTGTACTTCTCAAAAATATCAGATGGTAACCCAATCGTCTTTTGGAACTAAAATACATCACGGGCCTGGCCATTGGTTAAGTCATTAAACTAAATTACAGGGTGGTCATGGCAAAATTTTCCATAACTGCCAATTCAGATTACTATTATTATCATTATTAATACAAGCTTAACTACGAATCTAATTGGAAAACCAGGATGCTATATGCCAAAGGGCTTCAACAGGGAAAAATAGCTCAGTCAGGAAAGGAAACAAGGATATAAATATACTATGAAAGAAGTATTGAACAATTAAAATAAAATATCTTAACCCTTTTACCCCCAGGCAATTTGGAATTTTCCAACCCTTAACCCTCAAGGCATTTTTCTTTCAAGCAATTTTGCAATATATATTTTTTAAATTGCTGAATCAGCCTAAATTTTCATCATAGAGGGGTCAGGTTGGTCTCATTCTTTTGGAAAATGCCTGAAGTTTCTCAAAAAGTTATCAAAAATATGCAAAAAAAAAAATGCAAATAGCAGTTTTTTGCAAGGACGTACCAGTACGTCCAAGGGGGTAAAGGGATGAGTTTTGTGAAATATGTTATTTTCCTTAGTAAAATAAATTTTTGAATATACTTACCCGATGATCATGTAGCTGTCAACTCTATTGCCCGACAGAAATCTAAGGTCGGGATACGCCAGCGATCGCTATACAGGTGGGGGTGTACACAACAGCGCCATCTGTGAGCAGGTACTCAAGTACTTCTTGTCAACAAGAACTCAATTTTCTCCTCGGTCCACTGGTTCTCTATGGGGAGGAAGGGAGGGTCCTTAAATTCATGATCATCGGGTAAGTATATTCAAAAATTTATTTTACTAAGGAAAATAACATTTTTCAATATTAATCTTACCCGATGATCATGTAGCTGATTCACACCCAGGGTGGTGGGTGGAGACCAGCATACATGTTAACATTAGAAGCTAAGTATCCCGTATCTCATTTTAGCAGTTATTCAAAATAACAAACATAAAATAAATAAGTACCTGGTAAGGAAGTCGACTTGAACCATTACTCTGCCTTTTTAAGTACGTCTTCCTTACTGAGCCTAGCGATCCTCTTAGGATGCTGAGCGACTCCTAGGTGCTGAAGTATGAAGGGCTGCAACCCATACTAAAGGACCTCATCATAACCTCTAATCTAGGCGCTTCTCAAGAAAGAATTTGACCACCCGCCAAATCAACCAGGATGCGGAAGGCTTCTTAGCCTTCCGGACAACCCAAAAATATTTCAAGAGAAAGATTAAAAAGGTTCTGGAATTAGGGAATTGTAGTGGTGGAGCCCCCACCACTACTGCACTCGTTTCTACGAATGGTCCCAGAGTGTAGCAGTTCTCGTAAAGAGACTGGACATTCTTAAGATAAAAGACGCGAACACTGATTAGCTTTTCCAAAAGGTTGCGTCAAATATATTTTGCAGAGATCTATTTTGTTTAAAGGTCACGGAAGTTGTGACAGCTCTAACTTCGTGTGTCCTTACCTTCAGCCAAGCTTGGTCTTCCTCATTCAGAAGGGAATGAGCTTCTCGTATTAACAGTCTGAAAATAATAGGATAAAGAATTCTCTGACATAGGCAAAGATGAATTCTTAACTGAACACCATAAAGCTTCAGACGGGCCTCGTAAAGGTTTTTAAAATAGAACTTAAGAGCTCTTACAGGACATAATACTCTTTCTAGTTCATTTCCAACCATACGATAAGTTTGGAATATCGAACGATATTGGTCAAGGCCGAGAAGGCAGCTCGTGTTTGGCTAGAAAACCAAGATGTAGAACATGTAGCCGTTTTGGATGAAAATCCGATGTTCTTGCTGAAGGCATGAATCTCACTGACTCTTTTAGCTGTGGTTAAGCATATCAGGAAAAGAGTCTTAAAGGTGAGATCTTTCAGGGAGGCTGATTGAAGTGGTTCGAACCTGTCTAACATAAGGAATCTTAGAACCACGTCTAAATTCCAACCAGGTGTAACCAAACGACGCTCCTTCGTGGTCTCAAAAGACTTAAGGAGGTCCTGTAGATCTTTATTGTTGGAAAGATCTAAGCCTCTGTGACGGAAGACTGATGCCAACATGCTTCTGTAACCCTTGAAAGTGGGAGCTGAAAGAGATCGCTCTTTCCTCAGATATAAGAGGAAGTCAGCTATTTGAGTTACAGAGGTACTGGTCGAGGATACGGATACTGACTTGCACCAGTTACGGAAGATTTCCCACTTCGATTGGTAGACTCTAAGGGTGGATGTTCTCCTTGCTCTAACAATCGCTCTGGTTGCCTCCTTCGAAAAACCTCTAGTTCTCGAGAGTCTTTCGATATTCTGAAGGCAGTCAGACGAAGAGCGTGGAGGCCTTGGAGTACCTTCTTACGCGTGGCAGACGTAGCAGGTCCACCCTAGGGGAAGAGTTCTGGGAACGTCTACTAGCCATCGAAGTACTTCGGTAAGTTATTCTCTCGCGGGCCAGAGGGAAGCAACTAGTGTCAACTTTGTCCCATCGTGAGAGGCGAACTTCTGCAGTACCTTGTTGACAATCTAGAACGGAGGGAATGCATATAGATCTAGATGAGACTAATCTAGTAGAAAGGCATCTAAAAGAACCACTGCTGGGTCCGGGATAGGTGAGCAAAGTATTGAGAGCCTCTTGGACATCGAGGTTGTGAAGAGATCTATGGTTGGCTGGCCCCAGGTGACCCAAAGTCTCTTGCATACATCTTTGTGGAGGGTCCAATATGTCGGAATTATTGTCCCTTCCTACTGAGACAATCTGCTAAGACATTCAAGTTGCCTTGGAAGAAACTTGTTACTAGTGAAAAGTCTAGACCTGTTGAACAGGAGAGGAGGTCACTTGCGAACTCGCACCATGTCAGAGAGTAGGTCCCTCCTTGCTAGGAGATGAACATCAAAGCAGGGAGTTGTCCGTGTTCACCTCCACTACTTTGCCTTGAAGGAGAGACCTGAAGCTTTTCCAGGTCAGACGTACTGCCAGAAGCTTCTTGCAGTTAAAATGCATTGTCCTTTGACTCGAGTTCCATAATCCCGAGCATTCCCTACCGCCTAAGGTCGCACCCCAGCCTACGTCCGATGCGTCTGAGAAGAGAACGTGGTTGGGAGTCTGAACAGTCAGGGGAAGACCCTATAAAAGGTTGATAAAGTCCTTTCATCAAGTCAGACCAGACTTATCTTCCGGAAACCGGGATCGAGACCGCTTCTAGCGTCTTGTCCTTTTCCAGTGAAGAGCTAGATGAAACCGAAGAGGACGGAGGTGTAGTCTTCCAAGTGACACCAATTGAACCACGGATGACAGTGTCCTAACCAGACTCATCCACAGCCTGACAGGGCCGTGTTCCTTCTTCAGCATCTTCTTGATGGATAGCAGGGCTGGGGGTTGATCGTCTTGTTCAGCCATGTCCTCATCAGAGGGTTCCTCATCCGAAACTGATGAGGAAACGGCAACGGAGTGGGCAACGTCTGACTCGCTGAATCCGGTCGCACTGGTGGATGCGTGACGGAGCCGGACACAAGATCATGGTACTGCTGCACAGTCTGTGAACTGTCAACCATGGGGATGCGAGGAAGTACAGCGACAACCCGAAACTGTCTAGACTGTCTGGGTAGTGCAGACAACCCCTTATCGGGTTGCTGAGGTTGCCGCACTGCGTCACAACAAGTCACCTCTGCTGGTTGTTGAACGTCTTCCCAGTGACACACTGAACGTCCACAACCACCTCCGAGAGTAGCTTAACGTCAACGTGCGACTGGCAACCCACACTGGGTCGCACCGGTGGAGGAACCATCTCAACTGGCGGACGTGAGTAGGATACCTCAGCGTCAACAGGGCGTACAACCAACCGGTAGGAAGGTCGTTGGCAAGAAGGTTCTTCTCCGTAAAAAATCCTCTATCAAGGACTAAGCTTGGACTGCATGTCTTGCAACAAAGCCCAAGGCCTATGGGAGCAGGTGTGGCAACAGACGGGGTTAGCGACTGAAGCGGAACCATTTACCCTCCCTGGAAGCATGTTATGCTTTAACTAAAGTCCATAGGAGGCTAAGCAGCTTAAGGCTCCTCTCCAAATGACAGAGTCCTCAAGGGAATATCAGAAGGAGGGAGAACAGCACTTTCTCATCTACAGGAACCATGTCCGAGAAAAGCTAGGTTATCTCAGTGAGGGTTTCACTGGTGCATAAGCAGCAGACCAGAAGGCAACGTTATGAAACTGCTTGTCAGTCTGTGAACTGTCAAAAACTGAACTGTCAACCCCAACAGGTGCGTGAGGACATACAGCACTGGTGTATTAGTAGCACACCAGAAGGCAATGTCATGTAACTGTTAGCCAGTCTGTGAGTTGGCAACAACCAAAGCTGTGTGGGGAAGCCTCAACTCCTGACTGACTAGTTTGCTGCGGGCGAGTGGCGGTAACCACAGTGTGTTGCTGAGGCTGACACACCGTGTCAAAACACGGCAGCTTGTGGTAGCTCACGCACGGCAACGGAGAGCTCCGTGTGTCTGTGGGAGTCAGCATGCGTCTGGCAAGGTCGACTGCGCATGGGTGGAGGAGCTCTCACAACAAGAGTGTGGGAGCAGGCAGCCAAGCCGGGCGCACAACCGTGGCAGGCTGTAGGCCAACGGGTGCATCGTCAACCTTCTCCGCAGTCGGAGGGTGGGAGCTGGCAACAACAAAAGCGGAGTGCTGGTGCGTGGGAGGGACTGCCGTGGGTTGCGGAGCATGCCGCATTGTGGCAAAACACGGCAGCTTGACAGCACCTTCCCACTGCTGATGCGGTAGCTCACGCATGTCAACGGAGGGTGCAGCATGAACATGCGTCTGGCAGGGTCGACTGCGCATCGGTGGTGGAGTTCTCACAGGTGGAGTGTGGGAGCAGGCAGCCGCAGTATCTGCTGAACGCACAACCGTGGCAGGTTGTAGGTTAACAGGTGCAGTGTCAACCTTCTCAGCACGATACTCTTGCATGAAGGAAGCAAGCTGAGACTGCATATCTGCAGCATGGACCACTAGGGTCTATAAAAGACGGCAACAAACGGAGCTACTGTCCGTTGTGACTGAGGGTCTAAAACAGCTGGTGCGGCAACAGACGGAGTTACTGCCTGTTGCGGCAACAGACGGAGTTACTGCCTGTTGCGGTACCACCTTGCCTCTCTCGGAAGGTGTGCAGTCGTCGAAGACTGCAGCGAGTCCGAACTGACCCAGTGGCTACACCTAAGCCGTTGGACTTGCGCGGAAGGGACCGACTTGCACTTAAAAGCTGCAAGATTTGGTCCATGGTTTCTGCGAGAAACCTCTTCCGCAGACGAAGAATAAATGGGCTCTCTCGTCTTTGTGTGGGTGGGGTGATCACGTCAGCAACGTGTGTAGATACACCCGAAACCACGGAGGGAAACGTCTGTTCGTCGATCAAGGCCTGTGGAACCCATAAGTCCTTCGACATTACTTCTCCCCTGGGCTTGGGAGCTTGTAAGAGGTATCGGACTAGGTGAACAACTGGCACGAACAGACGAACCCTCGAACGCAACACAGTAACACTTTGCGCATATCACTTTATCACTTTTGATTTTCTGTTTGCACTTATTTCACTGAACTCGAAACTTTAAGTGATTTGTACCTGAAACACGCAATCCTATCCTTCATTAAAAGGTAGTAATTGCGAAAACAGTTTTACAATGCAACAGAAAAACATAATGAAAGATAAAGAATTCAGTGGCTGGAAAAGAGACTAAACACTAGATCAAATAAACTACGTTTAAAATCTCTCACCGCATAAAGCCTGGGAACAAGAATAAAACTCTAGAAACGTTTTACCTTCTTCCCCTATAGCGACTAGGGAGAAGAGTAAAAAACGAGAACAACGTTACCCGCTTGAACGAAACGTTTATTCTCCTCTCTCTCCCTCCGTCTCTATCTCTCTCTCTCTCTCTTGACTTAGAACCTGAGAGATGAGCCCAATTATATATCGTTAAAACATATTATTTGTTAAAGGAAAAAAAAAAAACTGAAAGGTTTCCCAAATAAAAAGTTCCTTTATTAGAATTAAAACCATTTAAGCTAAGAAAGAATGAACGAAACGCTAGAATCGGTTTACTCTTACTGCAACGTGAAACCGTGAAATACTCTCTCTCTATCGTAACGATAGAGCGCATGTTGAACGTTCTGAACGTCAACAACTGCGGAGACTAAACTAAACGTTAGTTCATCTTTGAAAACAGTACGAGACTATCAAAGAAATTCTTTCAAAAACATTAAAATTAAAAAAGTATAAATTCTTAAAAGGAAATACGATATGACGGGCTCAATGTTAATTAACTTCGGTTCCAAGTAAGGACCGCCTACTATTAGGAAAGGTCGCATATAAACAAACATAAAAATTAATTTTTATAAGTTTATAATAAATGGAAAGTTAATCGAAGAGGCCTATAAATGGCGGAGAGATATAAAATAAATAGATCTATAACTTGTTAAGCAAAATTACCAAAAACCTAAACACACTTCCGTCTAAGGGAAGGGTCGGTCATTTAAAAGTGAAAGAGAGTCCATACTCTCTTCGTCACCAACACTTCCGTCTAAGGGAAGGGTCGGCCATTTAAAAGTGAAAGAGAGTCCATACTCTCTTCGTCACCATAATTAAATCTATCCAAAACGAGTTCAAGTTTTGAAATGAAGATAAAACCCCTGCATAGCGAAAGCTCAAAACTGGAATAGTGTACTTCACCAAAACGTTGTGAAAACAAATCCAGTTAGGGACGGCGTATTTAGTAGGTCTTGCCTGTGGCACGACAGAGGAAAAATTGAGTTCTTGTTGACAAGAAGTACTTGAGTACCTGCTCACAGATGGCGCTGTTGTGTACACCCCCACCTGTATAGCGATCGCTGGCGTATCCCGACCTTAGATTTCTGTCGGGCAACAGAGTTGACAGCTACATGATCATCGGGTAAGATTAATATTGAAAAGTACCAGTACGTCCATTGGGGTTAAAAGGGATAAGAGCAGTAACAACATTAAAATAGATATTTCATATATAAACTATAAAAACCTAAAAAAATCAAGAGGAAGAGGATTAAGACAGAATAGAGTGCCTGAATGTACCCTCAAGCAAGAGAACTCCACCAAAGACAGTGGAAGACCATGGTACAGAGGCTATGGCACTACCCTAGAAGATCTGCTTACCATAGCTAAAAGAGTATCTTCTACCCTTACCAGGAGGAGAGTAGCCACTGAACAATTACAGTGCAGTAATTAATCCCTTGATCAAAGAAGAATTATCCGTTTATCTCGTGTCATCAGGTGTATGAGAAAAGAGAAGATCGTGGAAACAATAGGCCATAATACTTGGTGTATGCGTAGGCAATGGAGAAATGAGCCGTAACAGGAGAGAGGGATCAAATGTAGTACTGTCTGACCAAAGGACCCAATAATTCTCTAGTGGTAGTATCTCACCGGGGGATTGGTGCCTTGGCATGCCTTCTGATTTGAGTCACTACAAGGGAAGACAGATCAACCTGGCGAAGTGATGATGTATGGGGCCATGCATTTCTGGCCAGCCTGGTTACAGGGGTAGTTAAGACAGCTACCCAGGTCTCAGCCCACAATCTACAGTCCCGTGCAGCCCCGGGCCAACCTAGCTAACAGGAAGAGTGTGCGGCTAAGAACAGCACCGCGCATCTCTGGCTAGTCTGGCTACTGGGGTAGTCAAGCCAGCCACCTGGTATTTGACCCTGAGGGGTCAATGAATAAGGCCAACTGGGGACCATCCAGGAAACGTCCACCTATCCTAATAGAAACGTTATGTCAACAGTCCTACGAAACTTCATAAAACTGACCTTCTTCGGCTTCTTAGAAGGATTAAGGTCAGAATCTGAAGAGGAGAAGGATGAAGAGAAAGAACACTGAACTCGCTTCTTCTCTTAACAACTTTCCCCACAGGCACTACAAATAGAGCCTTCCTTATTTCAAAGTATGAAAAGTTGGTATAAGTGTAGAAAAAAAATGACATATTTGTACTGACATTACAGGTAACTTCAAAAAAAAAAAAAAAATTCTAAAATCTAAACTTACCTCTGGGTCCAATTGAGAGATGTCTGTTGGACGTGTAGTGTCCTCTCTAGCTGTTATCTGTGTACAGAAATTCAGCAAACCTTGTAAATTACGAGGTGGCCTAGGTGTATCATCATTATTTTCCCCGGACATTTTGCTAGCTCCTGAAAAAAGAATAAACCCATATAAACAAAGAAGTTTTCACATAGTTTTCAAGGAAACTTTTATATAAATAAACAATTTCTCTTCCTTTAAAATTTTTTCAGAAACTTGAGTCATACCTTACCATATAGAGAATCACAGCTGACCGGTAATTTTTGACACAGGATTTAAATCTGCTTCAAACAACCACATACAACAGTAATTCATATTGATGATTTAGAACTCAATGTAGTACATAATGCACACAACATTTTCACTACGATACTATTTGACACTGGTAGGCCTGATTGAAATGATAAATATGTAAAAAAGAACTGAACACTTTCCTTATTTTGGTTTTCGATACATACATTTTAAGTTACCTTGGTCAACAGATAATATTTCAACTCATGAACGGAATTACTCATAAAAGCATCTTTGCATTATTGTCTGTCTATGTCAAAGTAACAAGTATATACTGTACAGAGCTAAGAACATACACAGAGGACTCTTGATTAGTTCTAACAGCAAATTAAAGCACACAATACAGGTATGACAAATTCGGAGGTAATTTGTATTTTTCCTAACAATACAAACCTTAGCAACTTAATAGAGGTATTATTTTCGGCGAAGCTGAAAGGAGGAGCCATTAAAATTTAGCAAGGGTTAATCCTGCTAGTTAGGGAGGTAGCTTTCTACCCCTCCCACTCACAAACCTGTGATTGAGCTCACTTTGCTTGGAGGTAGAACTTCAAGGAGGACAGGGTTGGCGGGCAAGTATGTTTAATTAGCTAAGTTTTGTAGCAATAGGAAAAATACAAATTACCTCCGAATTTTTCATTTGTTCTGTAACTGGAATACAAAACCAACGCTATTTAATAGGGGTGACTCACCAATTGGGAGGGTGGATGTCCTGCAAATCTGGCTTTTTGGCCTTACCCGGGGTACTCCCTATTGTGCATAGATCAGAGCGACAATAAGGAGATTCTGTGTCACCTCACTAAACCTGCCAAGCATGGTCTGCGGCCTACGCAAGCTGTATGTGGTGAGAAACTAGCAATGTGACTGTCAAAGTAAAGGTTATTCTGAGACTTGCAGGGAATAACCGAGGAGACCGAGAAATTCCCAATACCACCTCGGCAGGGTATGGGGGTACAATAGTATTGGGACAATACTAAGATACACAGGGGGCAATGATTTACCTGCTGAGGTTTGAGGTCAGCTTGTGCAGAGGATTTCCCCAAGAGAGGGGAGGATGAAGAGAGGGAAAGAACCAGATTTTCCCTTTCATTCACTCAGACTAAAACCCGGGTAACCAATGCCCCCAACCTTCTGCTACTTGTCCATTAAGGAGCTTGAGGTTCTAAATCAGCTGTTGTGCATCCATCACCGGAACGATAGAAAAAGAATTGAGGTTCCTGTGTGTCACGCCTTGCAGGTAGTGGGTGGTGAACGTCGCTTGGCGTTTATCACACGCCAACTTGCAATACCTGCGTCACAGAGTAGTTCTTCTTGAAGGCCAAAGACGTAGCTACGCCCCTGACATCGTTGGCTCTGGGACGACGTGCTGGAAGAGGATCTGGATTCAGAGCAAGGTCAGTGACCCTTTGAATCCATGCGGGGATTGTGTTTTCTGTGATTCTCATCTTGTTTCTGCCCATGCTGACAATCAGTGAGGGTGCTCTGGGCCAAGCTGCTGCCTCATCTGGGCATAGTAACAGATGATTAGGTCGACAGTTAGAGCGGAGACTCATAATCCAGAAGGATACAAAACCTGGATTCTGAGTCTAGGCAAGAAGCTCAAGGACGAAGCTGAAGCTTAGTTCTACCCATCCTCTTGAATGGGCGACATGAAACGAAAGACCATGAAGTTCGCTAACTCCTTTGGCTGCGGCCAAGGCGAGTAGGAACACAGTCTTCCAGGTTCGAAAGCAAACTGTTGCCTGTCGTAAGGGTTCATACAGGAATCTTTCAAGGGAACAAAGAACTCGAACCACGTACCATGGGGGAGGTCTCACTTCTGACTGAGGACAAGTAAGTTCACAACTATGTATGAGGATGGAAGTTCTAAAGATGAAGAAATGCCCATTCCTTTCAGTTTAAATGCGAGACTCAAGGTTGAGCGATTGGCTTTAACTGTTGAAACCGAATGATGCATATCCTCGGTCAATACACGAGAAATTCCACTATTGCTGGAATAATGGTACCGAATGGATTGAGACCCCTTCCGAAGCACCAACCACGGAAGACGTTCCACTTCACCTAGTAGAATGAAGTTGATGACTTTTGCAGTCATCCAGGCATCCCCTTTTGCAACTTGTTGCGAAAAAAAACCCTCAGTGAGAGAGGAGATGCTGGATAGTCTACAGGCGTGAAGGTGTAGCGAAGCTACTGCCTTATGGAAAAGTTGACATGTGGTTGTCCGAGTATATTGTGTCGTGGAGAAAGTTCTCTTTGGGGATCCGTCAGGAGCAGCAGAAGGTCCATGAACTATTCCGCGTGATGCCATGGCGGAGCTATGAGGGTCGTTGAAAGATTGATCGATGTTCTGGTTTTGTTGAGAACTCTTCTCATCAGAATGGTGGAATGCGTACACGTCAGTGTTGTCCCACCGTTGCTGGAATGGATCTTGTCAGAGAGCCTTGGGATCTGGGACTGGGGTGCAGTCCAACGGGAGCCTAAGGTTCAGGGCCGTTGCAAACAGGTCCACATTCGGGGAACCCCACAAAGTTCAGACTTACTTGGCTACTAGATGATACAAAGACCATTCGGAACCCACTATCTGGGATGCTCTGCTCAGACTGTCGGCAAGCACATTCCTCTTGCCAGGAATGAAGCGAGCTAATAGTGAGACCGAGTGGACTTCTGTCCATCTCATCTCAGTATCTCTACTGCTAGATGGGATAAGGGATGTGAAAAAGTACCTCCTTCCTCCTTGATGTAAGCTACTACTGTGGTGTTGTCACTCATCACCACCACTGAGTGAACTGCCAGGAACTGATGGAACTCTTGAAAGGCCAGAAAAACAGCATTCATCTCCAGTAGATTAATATGAAGATACTCTTCAGACTGCCCAAAGGTCTGAGGCCGTGTGGTGCCACACGTGGGACCCCACTCTTATTTTGATGTGTCAGAGAACAACATCAAATTAGGAGGAGGGACGAGAAGATCGACACCCTTCAGCAGATTTTCGTCTGCCAGCCACCATTCGAGATCTGTCTTTTCCTCTGATCCTAGGGGAATCAGAGTGCCCGGGGAATCAAAAGCCTTATTCCAATTAGACTTCAGACGCCACTGGAGAGATTGAATCTTGAGGTGACCGATGGGAACTAGACGGGCCAAGGATGATAGATGTCCGAGGACACATAGGCCCTTCTGGGCTGGGAGATCTTCTCGTTTGAGTTAAGGCCTTGCGACTTTCCTCAGCCTTGCTATCCTGTCTGATGGGAAGGCTTTATGATGTTTGGTGTTTAATACCATGCCCAGGTATACCAGTCTTTGAGTGGAAAGCAGGGAAGACTTCTTGAGATTACCATGATCCCAAGATCTTGGCAAAGTCTCAGAAGTCTGTTTCAGTGCTCAAGAAGGGTTGCCACCGAGTCTGCTAGGATTAGCCAGTCTTCCAGGTAACGAAGGCGATGGATGACAAATCTGTGAGCCCAAGATGGCACAGGGCAAACACTCTTGTGAAGACCTGAGGTGCTGTAGAAAGGCCAAAACACAGCACCTTGAACTGGTATGACTTGTTGTCGATGTTGAAACTCAGATACTTCCTTAAGACAGATGGATTGGGATCTGGAAGCATGTGTCCTTTACATCCAGTGTTCACATGAAGTCTTGTGGTCTTATCACTAGACTGACCGAGTCTGCCGTCCGCATACTAAACAAAGTCTGTATGAGAAACTTGTACAGAGTTGAGAGATCAGTGACTGGTCTCCAGCCTCCAGACGCCTTTTCCACAAGAAAAGAGTCGACTGAAGAAGCCTGAGGAACTGTCAAGGACCTCCTGGATAGGGCCTTTCTCCAACCAGGACTGGACTTTGGCCCAAAGGGCCTGCCCCTTTGCTGATTCCATCGCAAAGGAGCTCATAAACACTGGATTCTTGGTTAGTGGAGGTAGGGATGAAAAGAAGGGGACACGATACCCTGAATGAATCATGGAGATCGTCCAAGGTTCGGCCTCGAGCTGCATCCACCTTGTCCAGCAGCTTTGTAGGCATCCCCCTACTGGTGGAAAAGTAGGGAGACGACCTCTCCTAGCGTTTATGGTTTCTACCGCAACCTCTCTGAAGTTTTTCTCCACGATTGGACTTGTTGCCTTTCCCATCCTTGACAGGAAAGGGCTTCTAAGACACCTCCGTTTTTTAAACTCTACCGTTTGAATAGTTGAAAGTTTTGTATGGCTGGTCTTGGAAAGGCTGGAGATCTGTAGGGCCGAGCTGTAAGGGCCCTAAGAAGGAGGGAATCCATGTTGAACTTCCTCCACCTCTCCGCAGCCTGCTCGACCTCCCTTGGCTCGAAGAGGAAGAACCCGTTCATGGTGGAGTTTCGGAGCCTAGCGATCCCTGGAGACAGAGGCGAAGGTTGGTAGCCAGAGGAGACAGGATGGACAGTTTCTTAAGAAGAAGAAGAATGAGGAGGCGAAGAGGTGAAAGGACTCTTGCCGCCAACCGACGATGTACGAGCGTGGGATCAGCATGCTGATCAACAGCATGCCACCGAAGAGTCTCTCTATGCGAGACCTTTTACTGGAAAGGGAAACACTTGTCGGAGAGACGTGCCACAGGCTTTGCTCTCCTCACAAAGGATGTTCGTCAGGGCAAGGAGCACAAACCTCGGCAGCGGAAGATGGAGAAGAAGACGTAGTTGCAGGAGCAGCTGGCAGGGCAGCAGACGAACTCTCCATAACCACAACGTCGACAACCGACAAAGGGTCAACGTCCGACGAGAGATACCGCGAAAGACGCGGGGTCGATCACTAATGCTGAGCGAGAGACAGGATGGTGAATCGACAACTCCTGAGGCGGCGATTCACGAACCACTGGACATTTCAGAACAGTGTTAGCCCACAGGGTCACTACCTGGTGGGCCAAGAGTCAGTGGAGTAGGTGCCAGAGAGAAGGAAGGTCTCAAAAGCCTTTCTGCTACAATGATGAACGATCGTTAACCACCCTACCTTCCTACCGGCCACAACCACCACCTTTGGAGGCTGCAGTTGGAGATCCTCTTTGGCAGCATTCCCCTCGCACTTCTCAAGTTAAGCTGAATTATTATGCGTTTATAGGGCACACCATGTAGTTATCAATATACCACATTTACAATATTTTCTGGTTTTACGCACAATTTTGATAAAAAAAGGATACCAACTTTGAAGAACTGATTGGATAATTATATACGTTAGCTGGATTCGGTGTTATCATGTATTGTTTCAGTAGATTTGTGATGGTGTATGCATAATGAGGGCCAAGCCCCACAAGTCCCTTTTTTCAACCCTATTACAAACCTGTATAGAATAAAAACTGTTCAGAATGTTCTAAATACCCAACGTAAGTAATTAGCATATAGATATAAAATTTCCAGGAAAATCATCAAAATTGTCTCATTTTCAAACCAAATAAGCTCTTTCCCTCGAAACACACTTTCTCCCAAGATATCACTGTAGATAACATTCTGATCAATTCAGCAGAGATTTATTGACATAACACAGAACTAATCGGTAGGCCCAATAATTTCAAATGACCCAATCAGACCCCACTTGACCAGGAAAATTTCCAGTCTTTTTCTTTATCTGATCAAAATTCAATAACTAAAAAACTCAAACGGGGAGATGCCTGTTCTTAGCCGCTGAGACATGAAAATGGTAACACTGAACTCGGAGAGTGACAAAGTTTGTCCTGATACAAGTGATTTTTTCTACAACTTCAACAATCCAAAACTGTCAGGGGTTATGAATTACACCCAATTAATTATTTATATTAAATAGGATTCTCGGGTGATTATTCAAGCATTTGTTCCCAAGTATATAGTGTTAGTGATATCTGTTATGGGTGCCGTTATAGTATGTGGCCTACCTTTCGAGTGTGGCCTACGGAATTTTGTCTGATATAGTATGTGGCCTACATACTGTTATTACGAATATTGATCAAGTAAGTACACATGGATTTCAGTATTTAACTATGTAGTTAATGTTAATGTTGTGTAAGGGGGGGGGGTCCGGGGGGGGGGGGCGCAGCCCCCCCGGGTAAGGACACGGCTTTTAGCATAGGTTAGGTGGGTTTTTTAAGTTAGCTTCTCCCGTCGTACTCGTAGGTAAGGACACGGCTTTTAGCATAAGGGGGGGGGGGGGGGGGGGTCCGGGGGGGCGCAGGTTAAGGACACGGCTTTTAGCATAGGTTAGGTGGGTTTTTTAAGTTAGCTTCTCCCGTCATACTCGTAGGCAAGGAAACTGTTCTTTTAAAATTGTATTGTTAGATATTAAACAATTGTGAAAAACAATTGATTTCATTACATATATATACAAACTCTTCCTAAGGTAGGACACATTCAAACCGGCTTAGGTAGGACACATTCAAACCGGGTAGGCCACATACTATAACAGATCCAAAAAGGTAGGCCACATACTATAACGGCACCCTGTTATGTTTACGATAGAAAATTAACTCACAATAGCAAGAATAACAAGCCTATGCTTTTTTGGCACTTCAAATAGTTCATGCTGAAGGAAAACTCAAAAAACGTAAAGTTTTTTAATAGATCCAAACCATCTTGTGAAGAAGTTTTTGTTATATTAGCTTGCTTTGCATATAGTGTTCCAAAGAACACAGGCGAAACTTTCCCATCTCATCCACCGGAAAAAAAAATATCCCTACAAAAGCAGAAATGATGCAACCCAATGATTCTGACTTCGCTGACTTTGCGTACATTTGCTTCTATTAATGTAGAAGATGAATAGTTGATTGAGAAAAGTAAAAATTTTCTTATACCTTGAAAAATTGAATTCTAATTTTCTTAAAACTTGAAATATCAATTATATTTTATGTAAAATATGATTAAGTGTTATTATGCAAAGAATGAAACTGGTTGGGAAGCAAACACAGGGTGAGCTAAGATTCTAAATGGGTGTGTAACCCAGTTCCCAGGGAGATATGTAGGTATGGATAAGGCTCATAGGTTAGGTAACGTAGGGAACCTTAGGTTGGGTGGTGTTCTTAAGTAGGGGTATTGCAGTACAATAGCCACAGCTACAAACTAGAACCTTTGTTAGTGTCCATTTTCTATGCACGAGAGAGGAGCTGGCCACTAATGTACAAAAGCTTCAACCAAGGTAACAGTATGACATAGCTTTTTTGGGCTCAAGCCATGGCGTCCTGATGGAAGGTTCCTTTTTGGTAGCTTCCTTGGGTAAATAACTACTAAGATATTCCCAGAGAATTTAACCACAGGTTATCACAGAATTCTAACTTCTGGAGCGAGTATCCTAAAGGTTTCCCTTTTAAGACATCGTATATCAACAGGGGACGCATGTATTAACGCGCCACATAGCTATCTACACGCCGAACAGAGTTAACACTTCGGTGTGTAAGGGCGGAGAATAGCTGGGAGCCGTTCCACAGCTAATTTCGTCCGTGGCTACTTTTGGTACTCGAGACGTAAACAAACGGGCGCCATTGCTAAATGACGTCACGTCCGTCCTCATCCTTCTGCTAGTAGCTCGCCTATCTTAGACGGATTTTCCCTACGCTCTTTTTATCTCACTGCATCTTCGTCATGTCGCTACCTTCGCCCTCGCCTTCTTCTGGAAAGTTGAGTACAAGGTTCCAGTATTGTTTAGTTAAGCTCTGACCGTAAAGTAAATTTTACTTTGAGATATTTGATGTTTTGTGGCAGAGCTGTGCCTCAACCGGACCCGCCATTTTATGGCGTCATTGTTGTTCTGCATGCCTTATTTAGTTAGCCTCAACAACGCTTCCGGCCTTATTAACTAATCGATACTATTAGTTTATTTAGTCTTCATAGCTAGGAACTTTTATATCGTGTTTTGACGCTTTTTTATCGGTCATCGATTGACCCCATACCAGTTGGCTACTATAGCCCCCAGGACAGAGCGCCTATATCAGTGTTCATGCATGATATTTATCAGTGATCCTAGGCTTATTTATGAAGATAGTGGCATTATTTTACAATACTATTGACTGTGATGCAAGTGTTTTCGCCTTCAGGGACCATATAGGGGACAGGTTAGATAGTGTGTCTTTCTAACCTAACCTACATGTAGGACCCCTATATGCTTCCTTCATCCCCTGCCTTAGGGCATCCCCTCTGTGTAGCCTTGCTCCCCCTACCACGTAAGGGGATCAAGCTCATATCAGAGTATATTATCGCCTCTCTGTCCTCCCTAAGGGAATGATCCCCCCTTAGGGTTGCGTCCAAGAGTGAGGAACGGCTAGTCCTTCCTCTATTGCTAGGGCTAGGTCTCCGACTTTTCCTGCAATAGCGATATGTCTTCCATCCTTCCTAGTTCAGGACATACATCCCTGCTCTAGGTTAGGTTTTGGAGGGGTTAGTTCTGTTCCTTGCTGAAACTATACCCATGCACCGTTTTCAGTCAAGCTGCCTTACCTTAGGCTAGGGAGTGTCCTCCCTTCCTCAGTGGCCACTCTGGTACAGAACCCCCTCCATGGAAGACCCTTCTCTTCTCCCCTCCCCACCTATCTCTTGTATGGCCTAGCCTATACTCAGGTTAGTCTATACCCATCTGTCCCCTGTCCTACAACTCCTCCTTAAGGTGGAGTGATAGGGCTACCTTGAGCTTCTGTGTGCAGTCTGCTCTGGTACATATACCCTTCATAGTGTCCTATGGGGTTAGCCACTGGATGTGTTCTGTATGCAGGGGTTCCCCCCCCCCCCCCCCCCCCCCGCTCTTGGGTGTCCCCTAGCCCTCCCTTGGGCTACCTTAGCTCCCGGTCCTCTGCGGCCCCTGCTTCTGGGTGATAGAGTCAGCCTCTATCATGGGTACACCCACTCAGGCGGGATGTCTGGGGGTCCGTGGCCGGACCCCTACATCCCTCCTTCTGTCTCTTTCACTATCCGGGTGCCGGTCCCTTACCGCCTCCACTGTCGGTGATACCCACCTCCTACCTTGGTGACTCATCCTTTATCCTCTCGGCCGCCAGTCCTCCGTGTGCCGGGGGACTGCCGCCTGCCGCCGGCTTCTAGCCGATGGCTCTCCCTCCTTCCTTATAGCTTGGTCGTCCGCCCGCCGGCCGGCCCCCAGAGTTCCGGCATCCACTGCCGGCAGTCCGGTTCTGCTATAACCATCCTTGTTCTTGTCACCAAGCCGGCAACCTCCGGCTGCCGGAGCCGCCGCTCCCTCCGCCGGCGTGCCGCCGCTGTGCCGGCGGCCGCCACCCTGGTATTACTCTTGACTTCTATATTGTCTGTCCTAATGCCAGAAACTCTGCTGGAGCGGCCTCCGGCGTGCCGGCGGTCTGCCGGAACCTTACGGAGGCGTCAAGACGACTTGCACCCCCTTCTACTAGCTATCATCTGATATTGATAGCCCTACACTGCAACCACATGGCTTGTTTACGTAAATGGATCAGTATCTTATTACTGTTCTATTGGTAATCATGCTGTCTTCTTGCATATCACAGATTTCCAGCATGCTGCGTGTATCTTAGCGTGGCTGGTTGCCGGAAGCCGTTACCCTATGGGATCTTGTAGTCCCCTAATTTGGAACTGAGTGGCCTCAGTCCCAACCTTATATCCTTGACAATTCCCATAGAATTCTATCTGTCCTACGGACTTCTACTTGAATTATATCCTGTGCCTTCGGTCACTTCGGATTGTCCAAGGATGAAGGTTACGGTAACCAGCCGGGCGAGATGCACGGAGTATGTTCCTATCCTATCTCAACCCTTCCTCTGTGCATCACACCCTTTATCAAGTTAAAATTAATGATTAATATTAACTTAGTTTAAGAGTCATTCTTATGACCCCCCCCCATACTCATTTTCTCTTTCATTTACAGGAGGAGCAGATGAAGTGTGATTACGACTTCTGCGCTGTGAAACGCCCGCACTTCTACGGGCATACGGCGTGTAGGACTCACGCCCCTTGTGCCAACAAGAAAGGGGATTTGAAGTTCTGGGACCCGCAGAACTGTATGGTCTGCCAGGATCGCCTAGTCGATGCCTTTCATAATCCTCCCTCAGCGGAGGTCAGGGACACTTCTCGGGATAAGCTACGCAAGTGGGTGCGTGGCTTCCAGAAGAATGCCACTGGACCATACCTGGCCACTGAAGCACTGAGGTCCCTTCTGTTCCCAAAGGACTCCCCCGATTCTGTGGTGCCCAAAGAATTGATCCCCACTGTCCAGATTACGGTGGAACCAGACGTAGTCATGGCCCAGTCCATGCACGAGTGCCACCTGGATTCTGAGAACGACGAACATATGTCGGATATTTCGGAGGGCACGGAGAAGACCCTTATGGCCCAAGGTGCGGAAGATGAAGAGGACCAGGTGGAATACACCGAGTCGGAGCAAGAGGTCGCTCCTCCTTCCATCACCGCCCCTACTCCTACACCGACGGAAGTGTCTCTCCCGTCTACCTCCGCTACCCCGGAACCCATTCCATCCGCCCAAGAGATGTTCCGGATGATCAAAGCCATTATGGACGACAGGCTGAAAGAAACTCATGAGTTCATCAGGTCCATGAAGGGGTCCAAAGAACCGAAGAAGATCTCGGTTAAGGATCTCCCTGCATGCTCACATGCCAACCCCTGGAGGTATGCCGAGCATATGGTTATCGCGACCGGCAGGATCTTTGTCAGCGATAAGATCGGCACGGTCCCCCTGGAAGATGTGGAGTTCTTCCCAAACTTTGAGGCTTACCCGGACTGTTACGTCCGGCTCCGTTCTGAACCTGCCTCTAAAGAGGAGACCGAACCCAAGGAGGAGATAGTGTTCAATCTCTCGAAGGCCCAGGCTATGCTAGCCACCGCATTTAAAAGTAGGGGTTTTACCTGCTCTAAGCTTCCGGCCCTGAGCAAGAAGCACCCTACTTACGTCGCACCCGACGATGCAGTCCTTCCCTTCATGGAAAAGGCCTTCGCTGCGTGCCACAAGGCTGTGGAAGAAGGAAAACCCTGCCCTGCACTGGAGGAGTGCAGACCCTTCTCCATAGTAACTCCCCCCGACGCTCGACACTGGAAGGATATCCAGCATACTTTCGTGGTGGGAAAGCTAGATCCTGACGTAGCCGGACGTCAGTTTAACGAAGACCTCCCGAAACTCAACGACCACCTCCTTCGTCGGGAACAAGATACGAAGGAGAGGCTTGCAGCATCCATGTCCCACCAGGTCCAACTTGACATCATGGCTTGTGACACCAGAGTCCCAGACCACTACATGGTACTCGCCAAATCCCACATGGCAACCCTGGTGAAGGATTTATATCACTTCATGAAGGCTCGGAGAGCCTGTCGAGAATTCGTGTTCTCAGGTGCCACTGTGAAACACGAACCCCGGAGGCTGATTTCCTCCAACATCTGGGGTAAGCACCTCTTTCCCTCTGACCTCGTGAAAGAGATCACCGACAAGGCCGCCATGGAGAACAGGAACCTTCTCCACAAGTGGGGCATGTCAAAGAAGAGGAAATCCTCCCAGGACGACGGACCTCAACCTAAGAGGAAATCCTCCAAGCAGAAACCCCAGCAACGTCAACAGAGACGGTAGTTTCCGGGACCCGCTACTCCCCAAGTGGCAGCTCAGCCACAGCAGACCTTTCAGCTGGTCACCCAACCGGTCTTGTCACAGTCACCGGTTTTCACCCCTGCTTTCGAGCAACAGACAACTACCTTTCGTCCCAAAGGTAGAGGCTCAAGCAGAGGTGCAGGCAGAGACGCGTCTCGCCGTCCCTCCAGAGGCAGAGGAGGAAGGGGAGCTAGCGGCCGAGGCAGTAAGCCCTCGGGACACCAGAAGCAATGAAGTGCTTCCGGTGGGAGGAAGACTCCGCCAATTCCAGGATCGTTGGACCTTCGATCCCTGGGCACACAGCATCGTCAAGAAGGGTCTAGGCTGGAGTTGGACTCAACCATCCCCAACCTTCCAGCAATTCTTCCAACAATCAACCCCCCTTCTGGAAGAATATGTCCTAGATCTCTTGAACAAGAAGGTGATAAGGAAGGTAAAGTCCACCAGGTTCCAAGGGAGACTGTTTTGTGTCCCCAAGAAAGACTCCGACAAACTCAGAGTCATTCTGGACTTATCCCCCCTCAACAAGTTCATAGCGAACGACAAGTTCAAGATGCTGACTCTTCAACAGATAAGGACCCCTCTGCCTCAAGGTTCTTACACGGTCTCCATAGACCTGGCGGATGCCTACTGGCAACTTCCAATGAACCATCACGCTTCCTCCTACCTAGGATTTCGACTCCAAAGGAAAAGCTACGCCTTCAGGGCCATGCCCGTCGGCCTCAATGTGGCCCCTCGGATCTTCACAAAGCTGGCGGACGCCATAGTACAACAGCTCCGCCTCCGAGACGTCCAGGTGATGGCCTACCTCGACGATTGGCTAGTCTGGGCTCCATCGCCCGAGGATTGTTTAAAATCCGGCAGCAAAGTCACCCAGTACCTAGAACACCTGGGATTCAAGATAAACGTGAAGAAATCTCGCCTCTCTCCGGCTCAGAAGTTCCAATGGTTAGGAATCCAATGGAACCTTCAGTCACACCGCCTTTCCATCCCCCAGAAGAAAAGGAAGGAAATAGCAGGGTCTGTCAAGCGACTACTGAAATCCAAGCGGATCTCAAGACGCCAGCAGGAACGAGTTCTAGGCTCTCTACAGTTCGCCTCAGTAACAAACCCGGTGCTTCGTGCACAGCTAAAGGATGCCGCGGGAGTCTGGAGACGTTCTGGATCCATCGCTCGAAGAGACCTCAAGAGACGGCTCCCAAACAGACTTCGACTTCTCCTCAAGCCGTGGTCGGAAGCAAAGGCCCTGAAAAGGTCCATTCCTCTTCAACACCCACCTCCATCACTCAACATCCACACGACGCTTCGCTGGAGGGTTGGGGAGGTCACTCCCACCAAAAACAGGCTCAAGGCACATGGTCTCCCCTGTTCAAGACGTTTCACATCAACATCTTGGAGGCCATGGCGGTCCTTCTAACTCTGAAGAAACTCTCCCCGCCTCCCTCGATCCATATTCGTCTAACCCTAGACAACTCGGTGGTAGTTCGATGTCTCAATCGCCAAGGCTCAAGATCGCCCCAGATAAATCAGGTGCTTCTGACAATCTTCCGTCTGGCAGAGAAGAAGAAATGGCACCTGTCTGCAGTTCACCTACAAGGATTCCGCAACGTGACGGCGGACGCTCTATCTCGGACAAGCCCGATAGAGTCGGAATGGTCTCTAGACGCAAGATCATTCTCCTTCATCTCTCACCAAGTCCCAGAACTTCAGATCGATCTCTCCGCAACGAGCGACAACAATCAACTTCCTCGGTATGTGGCCCCGTACGAGGACCCCAAGGCAGAAGCAGTGGATGCCATGTCACTGGACTGGAACAGATGGTCCAAGATCTACCTGTTCCCTCCCACCAACCTTCTGCTGAAAGTCCTCTCCAAGCTGAGAACCTTCAAAGGGACAGCGGCCCTAGTGGCTCCCAAGTGGCCCCGGAGCAACTGGTACCCCCTGGTCCTGGAGCTGCAGCCCAAGCTGATCCCTCTCCCGGGCCCAGTTCTCTCCCAACAAGTACAGAAGTCGACTGTCTTCGCTTCATCATCGAAAATCAAGGACCTTCATCTCATGATTTTCTCTCCCTAGCCGCAAAGAAGAGGTTTGGGATCTCGAAGAAAAGTCTAGACTTCCTCGAGGAATACAAGACCGAATCCACAAGACGGCAATACGAATCATCTTGGAGAAAATGGGTCTCTTTCGTCAAGGCAAAAAATCCTAAGGAAATCACCATTGATTTCTGCATGTCCTTCTTCATTCACCTTCATGGACAGGGATTACCAGCCAATACGATCTCGACTTGCAAATCGGCCTTGACTAGACCACTGTTGTATGCCTTCCAAATTGATCTGTCCAGCGACATCTTCAATAAACTGCCGAAAGCATGCGCTCGTCTACGCCCAGCACCCCCACCGAAACCGATCTCCTGGTCATTGGACAAGGTGCTCCATTTCGCCTCCAACTTGGATAATGATTCATGCCCTCTCAAGGATCTGACTCAGAAAGTTATATTTCTCTTTGCTCTTGCTTCAGGAGCCCGAGTCAGCGAAATAGTGGCATTGTCAAGAGAAGAGGGTCACATCCTGTTTACTGATTCAGGAGACATTACCCTCTCCCCGGATCCGACGTTTCTCGCCAAAAACGAATTACCCACCAAAAGATGGGGCCCCTGGAGAATATGCCCCCTGAAGGAAGATGCCTCTCTATGCCCAGTAGAGAGCCTCAAGGTCTATCTTCGCAGAACTTCGAACTTTGGTGGAGGCCAACTCTTCAAAGGAGAAACATCGGGCAGCGACCTGTCACTGAAACAACTAAGAGCGAAAATCACCTACTTCATTCGCAGAGCGGATCCTGACAGTACACCCGCCGGTCACGATCCTAGAAAAGTTGCATCGTCTCTGAATTTCTTTCAGAGTATGGACTTCGAAAGCCTTAAAAGCTTCACAGGCTGGAAGTCCTCGCGTGTTTTCTTCAAACATTATGCGAAACAAGTGCACGAAGTCAAACATTTTGTGGTAGCCGCAGGAAGTGTTATGAAACCTGCACCTAACTCTGCATAGAACAGCGAGTTATTTGGGACTCTAACTCTTCGGGTGCCTATGTTGACCCTCGAGCGATACGTAGTAATGTCGAAAACACTTAGTGCTTTCTTAAAACTGTTCTTATCCCAGGTGAAATGTCATAGTCGTCACACAAGTGCCGCATGCCTAGAGCATGATGTGTTTTATTTAAAGACTGACGTTCCTCGAGAACGAGTGCCTACTAATAAATTTGAAATTCCCTTTCAGATTCAAGAGCAAGTCTTTATTACTATGTACATTATAATTTACTGTAAATTAAATTTACTTATTACTGCAATTCATTTATTTTTCTGCAATTGTGAAATAAAATTCTTATTTTATTACTTGTGCGTCTCAATCCGCTCCTACTTATACTATGAAATACATGCCTGTCATAGTTTTATTATCCCTTCCCTATGGTTCATGGAGATACTAAGGTCCTAACCCTTATTATATATTCACCTTTGCAATGTAATATTCCAATACGAATACTTACTCTTCATACCCTAGAGATGAAACTCTACTTCTCGACACACAGTGTCCAACCACCACTTGTCTGCCCTCGAGAATGTTCCGATACGAATGCCAACCATTCAGTCTCGTCTCCAAGTTCTTCAGGTTCTTCTAGCAAGGTGAATAGCCCTTCGATAACCACTTTGATCTCGGCATGGCCCGTGGGAACTTCACTGCCAAGGGGGGCAGGAAGATTCTTCCCTACGGTTCTTTTATTAAGATTACTATGCTACATTGTTCAAAGCCCTTGGCACTTACCTAATAGGGGAAAATCTACCACGATACATTGATTCTCTGGTATTCTTCCATCAGGACGCCATGGCTTGAGCCCAAAAAACGGATTTTGAGCGAAGCGAAAAATCTATTTTTGGGTGAGATAGCCATGGCGTCCTGATGGACCCTCCCTGCTACTTCGTCCAGTTTTTTAGGTCCCACCCTGCTCTGCTGTATCATGGTGATCGGCAAGCAACTGGCTTCAGGATGAGGACGGACGTGACGTCATTTAGCAATGGCGCCCGTTTGTTTACGTCTCGAGTACCAAAAGTAGCCACGGACGAAATTAGCTGTGGAACGGCTCCCAGCTATTCTCCGCCCTTACACACCGAAGTGTTAACTCTGTTCGGCGTGTAGATAGCTATGTGGCGCGTTAATACATGCGTCCCCTGTTGATATACGATGTCTTAAAAGGGAAACCTTTAGGATACTCGCTCCAGAAGTTAGAATTCTGTGATAACCTGTGGTTAAATTCTCTGGGAATATCTTAGTAGTTATTTACCCAAGGAAGCTACCAAAAAGGAACCTTCCATCAGGACGCCATGGCTATCTCACCCAAAAATAGATTTTTCGCTTCGCTCAAAATCCGTTTTTTCGGTCATGCTAAGACCTGGCACCCAAGGTTAGAAAGCAACCCCATTGAAATAGGTCTATGGTTTAAATAGTAAGGCATAAAGACAGTATATTATCGTTTATTTTACATTTAGGGCCTAAGTTTCTGGGCAACGTGCTTACCGAAGGTGTTACTGTGGTATTATTGTTTCTGGTCATGCCCTGAGAAACTGAGAACCTGTATCATAGGATAAAACTGTAGGTAACCAAAGCCTAACAGTAACCTACATTTAGGATGACCACCAATAAAAGAAATTATAGTTGTCAGGTAACTCTAAGATAAACCTCAATGGAGAAATTTAACAAGTGCAATCTATTACAGATTACAGTGAGGCGACAATAAGCCCGCTACAGTAGTCTAACTTACCCTTACAATTAATTCTCCTAAGTGTTTCACAATGCGATTCTCTGATCACAAATACAGAAGATACAGATTGTCACTGTACAAGCTACTTACTAAATTACTATCAACCACGTCTCGGTCTGCTATTTTATTTGTTTGCCTTAAATTCTAGAATAATCTCGCACTTAGTGGAAAGTAGTAGTAGTTTCCAATGTCAATAATGTAACGGCTCACTTCCAATATTTATTTTAGCCATTACATTATGATTTATTTATAAAATCATAATATAAAAACTCACTTACATAGATTTCTTATTATCAGTACATCAATATAAATAAAATAGCACTTTCCGTGCATATTTCTTGTTCTTGAAGACTGTGAATACCCACCGGGAAATACGAAGATAATTCGAGTCAAACCGAAAAAGAATGTTACACCTGTATAAAGGCACTTCTAAAGTTCTTCCCTACGCTCAAACATTATGATGAACGTAGATTATTATTATTATTATTATTATTAACTAAGCTACAACCCTAGTTGGAAAAGCCGGATGCTATAAGCCCAAGGGATCCAACAGCAAAAAATAGCCCAGTGAGGAAAGGAAATAAGGAAATGAATAAAATACAAGAGGAGTAATGGACAATCAAAATAAAATATTGTAAGAACTGTAAAACATCTAAAATAGGTCTTTCATATATAAACTATAGAAACTTTAAAAGACAAGAGGAAGATGAATAAGATGAGTAGTGTGCCCGAGTGTACCCTCAAGCAAGAGAACTCTAACCCAAGATAGTGGAAGACCATGGTACTAAGGCCATGGCACTACCCAAGATTAGAGAGCGATGGTTTGATTTTGAAGCGTCCGTTTCCTAGAAAAGCTGCTTATCAAAGCTAAAGAGTCTCTTCTACCCTTACCGAGAGGAAAGTAGCCACTGGACAATAATTACAGTGCAGTAGCCAATCCTTTAAGCGAAAAGGAATTGTTTGGTAGTCTCAGCGTTGCCAGGTGTATGGGGACAAGGAGAATGTACGTGTAGGCAAAGAAAAAAATGAGTCGTAACCACAGAGAGAGGGATCCAATGTAGTCAGTGTTACCAAGTTAGCTGTAAACTAACTGGACAGAGTAACAAAAGCAGCAGAAAAATATGCCACCAAATGAAATTTCTAGAGAATTCTTTAATTGGTCAATTATTAATTTTGTATGAAAATTTATACATGATGAATTTGGGAAATATTACTGTAATTTTACTTCTCTGGCGAAATTCGATCAGGAACTGATGTGTAGTACTGCCTGGTCAGTCAAGGGACCCAGTAACTCTATCAGTAGTATCTCTATAGTGTTTTGTATTAAAGAGCTAGGATAATTAGCAGGATGGAAAGAGAAGCACAATTGCAATGAATGGTAAAGAAAGTCACAATGTTAGGTCCAAATCTAGAAATATAGCAAGTTAGAAAAGTGTAGCACTCATAAGAAACGCAGAAGGAAGCAGTAATCTGTGTAGATTGCTTAAGTTCCCTAGAAGGAGAATGAAACGAATGAAATGGCAATAGCCATCTGTCATGAAATGGGAATTTTGGAAAAGTTAACTTTCAGAGTTCAGTACTAAACCAGAGAAGCCAGATGTGTTCATTAAAGGGGAATTATTACCAGGTAAACGAGAAAGCGTAAAATGGCAGTATTTAAAGGGTAGATTAACTAAGTACAAATGGTTGAAAGAATTGTATAATGAGAAGAGTGACCATAAACTAGGAATTAAAAAAGGTAAGGATAACATGGAATTCACGAAACACGAAATAATGAACTATGGAATTGTAGCAAAAGTGGGATATATATTAACATAAATATGAATTAAAATATATGTACCCATATAGTATGTCCCACTATCATTGCTAATGTGGAAATATGGGGAAGAATATAAAAGAGATTGAGAAATGAAGGAACTGGGAATTATTAAAATACACAAACCTAAAAGGTATGAAGGCACAGCCTTCGACCACACCACATTGGGGGCGAATAGCTGAAACTGGAATTTACCCAGAAGAACAGGATTAAATATAAAAAAAAAAAAGATTCTTCTATTTCTTCTATACATATATATATATATATATATATATATATATATATATATATATATATATATATATATATATATATACAGTATATATATATATATATATATATATATATATATATATATATATATATATATATATATATATATATATATATATATTATTATTATTACTAGCCAAGCTACAACCCTAGTTGGAAAAGCAAGATGCTATAAGCCCAAGGGCTCCAACAGGGAAAAATAGCCCAGTGAGGAAAGGAAATAAGGAAATAGATAAAAGATGAGAACAAGTTAACAATAAATTATTCTAAAACAGTAACAACGTCAAAACAGATATGTACTATATAAACTATTAACAATGTCAAAAACAGATATGTCATATATAAACTATAAAAAGACTCATGTCAGCCTGGTCAACATAAAAACATTTGCTGTGTGTGTGTGTGTGTGTGTGTGTGTGTGTGTGTGTGTGTGTGTGTGTGTGTGTGTGTGTGTATAATTCACATTTTTTTTTACGTTTAACTCTAATACATCTCGGCAATTTTCTTTTTTATTTTGACAGTATAAGTCTCCTGGACTCCATATCCTAATAAAATAAACAGAAATGCAAGATTAATAAAGGTGTCGAATCTTGGGATATGATAGGAATATGTTGTCCAAGTTCTAGTTATTCTAGTACAATGATAACGCATTTGCCTAGCATTCTCATGGTGGCAGATCAATCCCCACCCGGGACTGAGAGTTTAAGCTGTTTACTGGGGAAGGTACTGCTGAAGTTGGGCACCACAATGGGAGGTTGGGCTTGCTCGACTAAAGATCTGGTGAGCATCTATTCTGATGAAACTGGAACTGAAACCCGACACCTTTAACGCTGGCTGACTATTAGAGCTAAAATGATCTTTTATTCAAACGTCTGTTATGACTCATCAGTCTATCACCATTTGGCAGTCCAAAACAAGAGAGATTTGCTGCCAATAATGAAACAAACAATTGGTTTCAATAAAATACTTTGAACGATGACTTCATAGCGTCAAAAATTTAAAGCCTCGCGATTGTAAAAGGAACACCCACTTGATAATAAGAGGATTAAAGATATCAATTTGTTTTAAGATAAAATTGAAGACTTATTCTTTGGGTGTTAAAATACCGAGGCTTTAGCCTTTGATAAGGGATACGCTGTAGAGTCATCACAAATGCATATTCATGGCCTTCCTATTCACATTCATGACTTTTGTTTTTGTTTTAATGATATGTCGATTTGTTCCATGTTTCTAGTATCTAGTGTTGCCGTTTTCCTAAACTGAAATTACTGTGGATTTTTTTTTTAACATATCCAACAATCAGAAAAATAATTTCCCATGAAAGAGCCCACAAATTTACCCATCACTTATATCTTAATATCATTATACACAAAAGAAAAATTGGCAAATAACACAAAAAAATGAAGACCATTTTACTTTTCAATGAACTATAGGAAATTGGTAAATGTTCACGTGAAGTTAAGCTCTGAAAAATATATACTAAAATATTAAGGATAATTGTACCGGAAATAAAAGAAATTTAATTGTTCATATTCACTCAAAACTCACCATCCCTACACAACTAAATAAATCGCTGCTCAGCTGCTTTGCACAAAAAAAAAAAAAAAAAAAAAAAAAAAAAAAAAAAAAAAAAAAAAAGGGGCCAGCTTAAACTACAATAATAGAAAAGATAGCAAATTATGATCCTTTGCTTACTTATTATACTAACTAATCTAATTATTAGGTATAAAAAAAGCACTTCCCTCCACTTCTACATTACATTTTGCATGAAGATTTCTCAGCATATCCCGAGGGCGAAGCAAATTAATTTAAGAGAAAATTCTCTCAACAGAGGGATCATAAAATTGCAGTCTTGATAATGATAGGACAAGGTTAGATACATTATGGAACATTGTTTTTCCTGCTGATGAGTTTTTCCTTTCATTAACTTCCCCCCAAAATGAAATAACATTACCAAGGCAACTATTTGCCCTTTTGCTGAATGCTAATCGCATACCATTCATTTTGCAAGTCACCAAAGTCTTTAAATGTTAACCTGTGCCTGGCTGCAATTGTAGCATTAGAATCTTTAATATGGGATTTAGCATTGAAAGGATGGAAATGCTTTAACATCAAAAGAATGATTGATTGATTGATTTAAAGTTTTCAGAATGACTATTTTCTGGTAAGTGTATCTGAATTTGGTTTATGAGTTCAATTACAATTTGTCTGCATTTTTCCCCTAACATATTTGATTTGAGGATTATCAAAAGAACTCTTAGAAGTTAAAAGCAAAAACATGGAACTCTTAACCAAAGTTCATTACTTTACAGGACAAGACTTAGACTATAGACTTTTACAATTTCCACTTCAAATCTTTCACATCGAACTATACTGTATATGTGATCTGTTAAATTCGCAATATCACCACAATCCAATAAAAACATAAGGTTTCTCTTTATATCCATTTTTCCTGTCGTAGTTTATAACTAGGGTTATAATTTGGTTTACAAGAAAAATAATCATAACAATCTATCGTTTAAACTAATACCCAATTTGCGTGCGTCACTGGTAAGTGGATTTTGAGTTTTCTGTAATACTAATATTCCCGTTTTCTTTTTTACTTCAAAGGTGACTATACATTTCTCCCATATATTAAATTTAATGTTCCAATTCCTCTTTGCCTTTATCCAAACTTTTCTTAACGTTTATCAAATTGGCCATTGACTTGTGAATTTGATAACCTTCAGGGAATCCTGTTTCTACCATTTTCTAATTTCAAACAAATCACAGAACTGTTTCACGCTATGAATTTATTAAAAACATGATTTACCACGAATACCTAAACCTTTGGCTAAATAAAGAATTCTTGGGTTTGCCCCGTTTGTTCTATAGCACTTTCAAATATAATTAACTTCCACGAAGGTTTTTACTCTTTCACTATCATTCCTATCCTCTTTAATCCGAACCTACTTAAATCAATTATTATTTCTCATTAAACTTCTACAATGATAAAGTGGACAGAGTTCAGTTTGTTAATACTTATATGTCGCTCCGAGCTTGATAGGAAGGATTACAGAGAAAAGATGGAATATTGTTGATGTCTAACATGTATGCAGAGGACCAGACTAACAATAACTCTTAGTCAATCGAACTTTATGTAAACGAATTAGAGTAAAACCAAATGGAATAACATAAACGACGTACCGGAGATCAGCCAGTCTTCTTTTGTAAGAGGATAAAATACGCTATGCAAACAAACAAGAAAACAACGCTCCCGGAAATCAGTGACAGGTAATGTTTCTCTTGATATATTTGGTTTTACATATAGATTTCAGTGCCTCGGATGAATATAAAACGTTCAAGGATTAACATTAAAAAACTATAAATAGCTACTCGAGCAATTTTATAGAGCAAACTCACACGAGCTCCATTTCAGTTTAAATTGCTATTTTCTCTCAAGATGTTTAGGTAATTAATAAGTTGAGTTTTTTAAGAGATTATTCTCGAAGTACAAATGATATAATTTTGTTAGAAACTGCCACATGCAAGGTTACATTTAGCCATAAAACAAACATAGAGTCATGTGTTAAAATGTAGGCTACTAAAAATAAGTATCAAAGTGACTCATAGCAATCGAAGTTGGAATTATTGACTCAAATCCAAATGATATATAATAATCCATGGATTCACGACATTTAATTAGTAGTGAGGCTGGGTAGTTAAGAAAAGGTCAGACAGCAAAGTGGAAGAGAACAAGAAAGTGGAAGAAATATGCAAAATGGAAGAAAAAAGCAGAGTGAAAGAAAGAAGCAAAAATGGAAGAAAAAAGCAGAGTGAAAGAAAGAAGCAAAAATGGAAGAAAAAAGCAAAGTAAAAGGAAGGAATCCCGAACGGAGGTTAATCGAGAGGCTAAAATGAGGGTAATGACGACTACAGTGATGAGGGGACAACGTCCTGAGCGGTCAACGAACCAAACGAACACATTACTTACTTTACTTTTTACTTTTAGAGGTTTATTTCTCGCCCTCCATCAAACACTAAAGGTCTGTTCAGGCGGGCCTTGGTGTATGAAAAAATAATTCCTTTCCAGTTAATATTTTGCTCTGTATCGTTATCAGTTATTTCGCTAGCATTTGTATTCAGGCTTAATAGTTTTCAGGTCACTATTATAACACTTTCTAAAAAGATAAGTCTTCAGGTTTTTCTTGAAGGCAGCCACATTTGTGCTATTCTTGACATCGAGTGGAAGGTCGTTAAAGAGTCTCGGTGCAGCATAACTGAACGTTCTTCCTCCTATTGCATGATTCACACTAATTTCGAACAGTCTATGGGGGTCATCTGCATGTCTAACTCTTACAGTGGCGCTGGTAGCTTCAGGGTAGGGGATCAAGCAATCACGAAGATATTTTGGCTTATCACCTGTAAGTGCTTTGTGAGTCAACAAGCAAATTTTAAATTCAATCCTAGCCTTAACAGGTAACCAATGTAGATCGATCAGTGCAGGAGTTATTCTCTCCCGAAATTTAATGCCTTTTATCAGTCTAGCCGCCCGGTTTTGCACATTTTGAAGCTTCCTTAGTAGTGTATTGGGCAATTTGTAGTACAGAGAATTGCAATAATCAAGCCTTGATATTACATGACTCACCACTAAAATTTTTGTACTGCCCTCTGTTAAATATTTTCTAATAAATGCTATGTTTCTCAGGTGATAGTTACACACTTTCACTGTGTTCACAATTTGGTCCTTCATTGACAAATTACAGTCTATCAGTACACCCAAATTTTTCACAACAGGCACAATCCCAACATCAGCATCACCAATTTTTATACTTTGAATTAACTGGTAATTCTTCAAAGCCACCCTTGTGCCAAAGAACATACATTCTGTTTTATCATCATTTAATTTGAGCTTTTTCCTCTGCATCCATGTTTTTATTTCAGTCATTATCTCATCAATTTTCTTCTTTGTATCTTGTGTTGTTGAAATTGAGAGGTAAAACTGAGTATCATCTGCATATAGTTTAAAACCCACTTTGTGTTTTTTCAAGATGTGTGATAGCTCGATAGTATATATGTTAAACAAGATAGGGCCCAGGACACTACCCTGTGGTACACCCTTCATAAGAATTCTCTCATTGGATCGGTTTCCAGAAACTTCTACAGTAGTCTTCCTGTTCACTAAGTAACTTCGCAAAAATTTCAGTGCTTCCTGAGTCACTCCAATAGACTTCAAGTCGTCAAGTAAGTACTCGTGCACAACAGTGTCAAAAGCAGCACTAAGATCTAACATAATTAAAATTCCACACTTTCCCCCATCAAGAAGACCTATCATATCATTCATTATTGAGCACAAAGTAGTTTCTGTAGAATGATTAGCTCTGTAGGCCGATTGATTTTCCGGGAATACCTGTAACTCGTCAATATGCGCCCACAATTGCTCACTTATGACTTTTTCAATAAGCTTTGACATGTAGGATAAATTTGAAATGGGCCTATATGAATTTAGCTCGTTTACATCACCTTTCCCTTTGTAAATTGGTTTGATCAACGCAGTTTTTTCACAGCTAGGAAAACAGGATTGCGATATACTTAGGTTAATTATGTTCAGGTAAATATTATATACGACTTGTTTGTTTGGAGCTTCACTTATTGAACTGTTTGGGAAAGGGTCGTTTCCACAATATGTATTCTTCATCTCTCTCATAACCTTTAACAAGTCGCACATATTTATCTCCCTAAATTTTATTAACTTCTTTCCCTCTTTCACTGGCATAGCTGACTGTCCCTCCAAGTGATTTTGGGGGAAGCCTCTATAGATTTTATCAATTTTTTCACTAAAGAATATAGCAAAACTCTCTGCACAAACATTATCAGGCAAGACATATTTTTTCTTTAATCCCATCAAATCATCAAGGTTTTTATGAAAGTCCTTCATGTTATTAGTTTTTTACATTCGCCGTTGTAGAATTTTCTTTTTGTTTTTTCTAACAGGATGTTATAGTCATTTCTGGCCTTATTATATAGATTTCTGGCTTGTAAGGATTTGGCTCTTTTCCATCTACCTTCCATCTTACGTCTGTGTCTTTTTGCCTTTAATAGTTCACTATTATACCATCTAACATTTTCGCGTACCACTATTTGTTTGTTCTTTATGGGACACATGGTATCGTACATTTTTCCAAAATTGTCGTTGTATTTCTTGGTATAGCACCCAACACATTCTATGTCTACCATATGTTCACATTGTGTGTTCACACAAGACATTTGCGCTACACTAGCTTCAATAAAATTCTCAGCATCAAAATTTTCCCGTTCCCTATATGTGATCCATTTTTTCAATACTCTGGTGCAATTTATATTAACATTAAAGGTGATGAGTTTATGTGTTTTTGAGATCTCAAAGTCTGGTTCCACTTCAAGGTTTTTTATTAGGTCTGAGTCTTTTCCACATATAACCAAGTCGAGTGTATGACCACCTACTGACGTTGATACCAAAACACTGTTTATTAAATTAAACATCTCAAATACTTCCTTGAGTTCTTTAGCCTTATTATCATTTTCATCATCTACCCAACAGTTGAAGTCTCCACCAATTAATGTATTTTTAATATCGTCCACCACACCCACAAGAATACTAAATTCTTCAATGAATTTAGTCATATTACTCGCTGGTGGTCTATATAATGATATTATATTCAATACCTTATTGTTTCTTGTCAGTTTTAAACAGATATATTCAAACGTTTCAAATACCATTTCATTCATGATAGAAACCCTAGAGAAAGTTTTCGACACAAAGACACCCACTCCTCCTCCAGTTTTGTCCTTTCTTGGTACGTGATAGAAATCATGAGTACACGGCGTCATCTCCTGAATCTTTGAGTTATCACTAATATTTCCCTGCAACCAAGTTTCCGTTAATAAGCATAAATCTAATTCCATCTCGTTAATAAGATTTCTAATCTCTAAGGTTTTATTCCCCACCGATTGAATATTTATCAGACCACACTTAACCAATGGGCTAGACTCCATGATCGGTTCTATTTTTTATCCTGGTAAGCTCCTCCTTGTATACCTTACAGTTATCATCATATGTCCTATGATTCGTATCATTGTAATTCCTCATTGTGCAGTTATGACACTTTAACATATTTACATTACAATCCGTGGTTCGATGATCCTGGCTACACTTGGCACATACCTGAGTCTTGCTACAATTTTCAGCAGAATGACCAAATTCTTGGCATTTATAACACTGAAATACATTGTAGGAATCATAGATTTTACAGCATCCTCCAAGCGTGGTATATACTCTATCATCTCTTTTACGGAAGACTTTCCTGATAGTTGGACTACACTTTATAATGACGTGTAATTTACCGCTTTGTCTTGATTTAAACTTCCTGATCAATTTAAAGTCTTCTTCATTTTCACATATATCATTCAACCATTCATTCTTCTCCATTATACTGGCAATTATATCATCTTCATTTTCATCAATATTGCAGACCTTGATCTTCGGTTTAAGTAGATCCTTTTTATCTACTTCTACCTTAATGTCATTCTTGACCTCTTCTAAGTCATTTTTAGCCTTTTCTAACCCAGTTTTATCCGCAAAATTAACTACCAAGTGGCCTTGTTTAGAGGTTTTGACCTGTTCGACATTCGTGGTTATCTTCTTCATGATAGTTTTCTTGATATCTGAAGCCTTCTTATTTTCCTCCGTAGATTTTATAACCAAAGTGTTTCTTGATTTCAACTTACTTGCATATGTAGTCTTGGTCACATTCTCTTTTTCATATTCCATAAGTTTCTCTTTCAGCTCGACAATTTCTTGACGCATATCCATGTATTGAGCAGTTATCATATCCATAAAACCAGACATCTGTTGTTGTACATTTACCTTCATCTCCTCTATGATGATGCTTAGTCTCGTTATGTCATCAACACATGCAGACTCAACACATTTTGGACATTTATAAATGATGTTCCTGCTTTTTAAAAGAGTACTTGAACCATCCTTTAAATTAGAGCAAGCTTTTTCATCATGGTACCATCTTCGGCATTGGTCGCATTGCATCCCATCATCGACATAGGACTCACAGTGCCCACACATGCCATGATTGCCTCCGTCATCACATTCTTCATAAGCTGCTGCCATTATACTTTCCTCCCTTCCTGTGAGTACCTCGTCAATTTCATTCATAAATAGACCGAGATCATTCACGGGATTACGTCTTCCTTTTCGTTTTCTAAGGAAAGACATATTGAATCATTATTTCAATGAACTTTTCAAGTAGCCCCACCCCAACGCAAAAATGCTGGGTCAGGCCTTTCACTACAGACCTCACATACAAGGAAACCACTGATTTTTAGCACTATATTTCACTAATGTCAACACTAGCAAACACCCACAAAGAGATTTTTCATAGTACAAACAACGAGATACACAATGATTCCGTTCAAAGCCAGATTCGATACAGAGCACTGAAACACACGTCCACACCCGTACGTAGCACAACATTAACACATATTCTATTTTCTAAAGTTTTGTTTATTATTTACCGTCGTTGTTGACACAAATACCAAAATTCATCTATCTGTGTCCCCTGATTTCTTCTTCTTTTCTGAAATGCACTAACCTCTATTTCTCATACCAAAGAATATTTCTTTTTTTACTCGAAGGCACCACCAACATTTCAACTAAACTTTGGAGAAGTATTTTCATTTCCTTAGTTCGAAGTTTGGTATCTTAATCTTTTCTATTCCTCAACGATTTCATTAACCCCGAATTCAGACTCACGGGTTTTTAATTAATTCAAAACTATTCAATATTAAAAATCAAAAGAGAACAATTTTTTTTAAAAGCTTGTGATAAGTGATATTAATTATTTGATGTGCAAACGCACACAATAGATTCTAATGTAAGAAAAAGAAATGTACATTGGTAGGACATATAATGAGAAATTCAAATAAAAGATGGACAAGAAGAATAACATATTGGGTTCGTAGAGATTGCAATCGAAACACGGGAAGGAAGAGAAGACAATGGATTGACAAACTAAGAAAACCTGTCACAGAAAGACCATAAAAAGACGTGCCAAAGACTTTTGTCCTGCAGTGGATTAGCAATGATTGATAATGAATACACATACACATCACACACACACACACACACATATATATATATATACATGTGTATATATATTATATATAATATATATACATATATATATATATATATATATATAAATATATATCCATGTATATATATAAAACACAATATATATATATATATATATATATATATATATATATGTATATGCAGAAGAACCACAGGGAAAATGAAAATACGAAATATACGCTTAAG
>NC_090752.1:44359694-44372194 GCF_036898095.1 Palaemon carinicauda
AAGAAAAGTGTACATTGTAGGTTGTAACTCTTTGTTTGGCAAAAGGAAAACTGTTGGCAACGCTGCCTGTAAAGCAAAGTCACTAAGCTTGTACACACGATTTCAAAAGAATCTTTATTAATTTTACAAAATGCTGTTAGGCAAATAACAATATTTTTCTATAAACTACTTCGTAAAATGAATAAAAATCTTTTTGATTATATGTTTACAAGCTCAGAGACTGCATCACAGGCAGCGTTGCCAATAGTTTCTCGTTTGCTAAACACAGCGTTACCTTCTCCAATCTACCTGTCAGACGTCTCAATAGCTTCCCGTGGTGTACCGGAATTAATGAAGCCAACTGTACCTGTAGTGCAACCTCCGCGGGAAGGTCCTAGAGGTGCGTGCCACGATCTACATATACACCCAAACCATAGATTTTTAAAGATTTTAAAGTACTATCATCTTATATTGAAAATAACGTGTTAAGAATAGTAGATGAAATTTCAGTTCCTATTTTCTTAGTTTGAGTTATTCTCAATATTTTCTTGATTTTACATTCTATTTTTAATGGCTGTCCTTGCCCTTGTGATATGTAGATATAAGCAATATGTATATTTTATTGTATACTTACATGTCTTATTATTAGATAATAAAATTATCAATATCATATATATATATATATATATATATATATATATATATATATATATATATATATATATATATATATATATATATATATATATATATATATATATATATATATATATACATGCTTTTCGGACACAACTTCTTTCTACTTTTTGTCATCACAAGACTTGCAATTAGGGTGAACTTGCTATAAATTATAAGTTTTTCCTTCTGACAAGGGGTTTTTGGAGCAACACCTCGATTGAGGAATCCTTACAAGGTCCCGGTTTCAGCTTTGTAGGCCGAAGAAGACAAAAAGCTTATCATCCCCAAAAAACCCAGAAAAATATAAAAACAAAAAAAAATCCAAAAAAATATAAAACTAAAGAATTCAGGAGCAGCAGCAGCAGCAGTAATCTCTTCTGCATACCAGAGGGATATTTTACAAATGGACTCAGCAGAGGGAGGAAGTCCGACTTGCTCTAGCATGCTTTATTCCTTGATGAGGATTCACTTGTACTGTTTCTTTGTCAGGTGGACAAAAGACAAGTCTGATATCCTTCTACTATGCTGTGCTCCACGAAGAAGATTCCCCAGAGATGGATAAAGAGTAGAAAAATATTTCAAACTAGAAAAAAAATATGATTTAAAAAAATCCAAAAAATATAAAAACTAAAAAATCTAAAAAGATATAACACCAAATAAAAATCTAAACAAATAAATAAAAACCCCAAAATCCAATGCATATAATACTTATGAATAAAAATAAAACATCCAAACCCAAAAAACCCAAAAATCTAAAAACTTATAAATAAAAAAAAAATCGAAAAATTATATAAAAATTAAAAAAAAAATATAAAACTAAAATATACCAAAAATAGAAAAAAATTAAAGTGATAAAAACTGAACAATCTAAAACCTAAAAAAATAAAAAAAAACTTGAAAAAATAAACAAAAACTTAAAAATTAATAAAATATATGAAATCTTTCGATACAAACAATACAAAACTTGATAATACCCCCCCCCCCCCCCCAAAATATAAAAACTTGAAAATTCATAAATACAAATATATAAATGTATAAATTATAAAATGAGACTTACGTCGACCAATATATTCAACAGAAAAGCATTTGCACAAGTTTTAATTCCTGGAATTCCAGATCCAACAGCAAGATTAGGAAGATTATTCCACAATCTGGTCACAACTGGAATAAATTTCTAGAATACTGTGTAGTATCATTACTACACAGTATTTTAGAAATACTGTGGAGAAGGTATGACTAAAAATTAATTGCATAAATAGTAGTATGGAGAGGAAGGTACAGTCTGACAAGATCTAATGGAAAGGATGGTCAGAATTATGAAAAATCTTATGCAAAATACACATATAACTAACTGAACGACAGTACCAGAGATTAATATCCAGATTAGGGGTAAACGAGTGTTAACTCAACAAATTAATCAGAGTAAAAAAAAGCTGAAGACAAGCCAGGAGAACAACGAAGGAATAAAAAAAAATCCTAAGGATAGATATATCACTAAAAATAATAATAATAAAAAAAATTCCCCTTATTCTAATTTAGAGTTCAACTGAAGAAGAAACAGCCCGGATGTTTTTCTCAAAAGTAAATTTGAAATTAAGAATCACACTTAAAGAATTTTAAATGAGTTGCACATAGTTAACACGACAGCCAATGAAAAAGATTTGGAGGTTAAGGAACCACTAACCTTGACCTAATTACAGTACAATCAAACTTGAGTGTATTGTTAGGTTCCACATCATTTCTCATAATTTGAATCATGAAATAATTTCAGTTCGATCTTTATAATGAGATTCAGCAATTTTTCAGGTCTGCATTTGAGAGATGGAATTGACGCAAAGAGAGTAGCATCATCTGTTTATGCAACACGCTTGTTTTCCAGCCCATACGCTCCTAGGATGACAAATAATGGGTCGATAACACGACACTGAGAAACACCAGATATCACATTCATAGTCACAATGGTGCCAATCAACAACTACTCTTTGCAATCTGTTGCTTAAAAACTCAATAATGATGCTAGGAAAATAAACCCACCTAGATAGACAGCTGTACGAAAAATAACAATAAGAATGTTTTGTTTTTCAATGCATCTACTTTTATTTGTATGAATATATTTTTTTTACTTTATTTCAGAAATATGAACATATATGTCTTTGTGTATAAACCACTATATCCACTACTAACCCTAATTTGTTTCAAAGGTCATAAAATTTACTGGAAAAGGCAAAATGATATTAAAAAAAAATCTCAATATAAGCCTCCAAATCACTTGGAAAACTCACGCTTAATATCATGACATTTAGTTGAGAGTTTGTTTGGAAGGCACACAAATATTCGAGTAATTCCCGAGCGATTAAAATTTTACTTTTGATTCGCAAAAGTTTTCCAAAAGTATGACGGTCTCTTGTACGGCCGTTTTCATTGGGCTGTATTGTTTATTGATATGAACATGCAGCTAAAAAAAAAAAAAAAGAAAAAAAAAAAAAACCACACACACACACACACCATACTACGCAAGCGTAGCTTATGTATTGTCTGTGAGCGTAGGTGAAATGTATTGGAGACTGGACAGCAAGGTCGAAGAGAGGATGTGGTGGCCTATTAGAAACGTCCTTCTGCCTGACGATATGATGGACTGAGGCTCGATATTTTCTTGTAGTGTCTCCAACATCACCATAATTGTTAACTAAGTATGGGGGTTTGTGAGAGCCTATAGGTCTACCACCTGAAGCATAGCAGCCATTGCCTGGCCCTCCCTGGTCCTAGCTTGGGTGGACACAGGACTTGAGTGCTGATCATGTGTAATTTGGCCATGTCACTCTCCTTGGGTTCTACCATTCATGAGCTGCCTTTAAACTGATGTACAGACGAATGCTCAAAAGGATAGTGCGATGCTAGGGCTGGAAGTAACGCTGCAAATGCCTTCTAACAATGTTTACATTACATCGAGTGAGGAACACTGTCGGCATTAAACACAATCAAACTTCTGTCGGATGAAATGATCGACATTTTAGTAGCCAATGCGTACACTTTTCAGCGCATTTCAATAGGTTTATGCTTTTGTGTTTATCGTTATGGCCACTGATACCAAAATTAATCGTTCTCTCTCTCTCTCTCTCTCTCTCTCTCTCTCTCTCTCTCTCTCTCTCTCTCTCTCTCTCTCTGTCACATGATTTCTTCTTTTCTAAAATGCTCAAAAGTATATTTCCCATACTGAAGAAGAATACTCCTTTTATTTTTACACGAAGGCACCACCAACATTGCATCTCAACTTTGGAGAAGTATTTTCATTTCCTTGGTTCGAAGTCTGGTTCCCTAATCTTTTCTATTTCTCAACGATTTCATTAATCCCTCAAATTCAGTCTCATGAGTTTTTATTTCATTAACAGCAAAGGAGTTGTTACCTTAATTCCTTCCATGCCATTGTCTTTTAAGACCTTCGTTCAATCCTCAACATGGCATCATTGCCTATGGATCCATCTTCCCCATACATTTCTCCCGTTCATATCTTCTTAGTCTTCCTTTCTTGTTCCCTCTTCTCTCTGCCGGAATGCGTCGTTCATCTTAAACTTATTTTGTCTCTATTTCTTCTATCATCCATTATTGAGTCTCGTTTTCTTCTCCCCTTCTTGCTCTTAACTAAATCCAGTCCGTTTCTTTCGTCTCATTCATTTCATATTCTTCTATTTGCTTCTCTCCCACTCGCTTTCTCAGATCCGTATATTTAGGCTCCAGCATTTGTTCTTAATAAATTACCTTCCACTGCATATATATATATATATATATATATATATATATATATATATATATATATAGAGAGAGAGAGAGAGAGAGAGAGAGAGAGAGAGAGAGAGAGAGAGAGAGAGAGAGAGAGAGAGAGTTACTGTAGATATTAAGGATACATTTACTGGGTGAAGATTATCTTGCTCTTTCGGAAGCGCAATGGGTTGTATTGAAATAAAGAAAATTTCCACTTCGAATCTATTAGTGTTGTTTGAATATTTTTGATAGCAATATGTTCTCTTGGAAGTGAGTGTGCAGGTGGCAGCACTTGCTCTGCTTCCCGAGGATAAAGCGAGACTTCTCAGTGAACAGAAGTCCAGAGCAAAGGGATTTTCTTCCTTAAATTGGGATCTTAAGTGAGATTAAAGTAGATCTGCCGGAATTCTCAAGCGGCCAAGGGGGAGGATCCCGGCCGGAAGTAGTTCTCCTCTCACTCTCGAGAGAAAGAGAGAGAGAAAAGAAAAGAGCCAAAATTAATACAGACGGAAATATTACGAAGGTGATAAGAAAGAGTGGAGACTTGACCTAAAATATGATGAGGGACTTTAGCGTTTTATTTTTTTTATTTACCAAACAAAAATCATTATCATCAGGGAGAGGAAAGTCTTACTGTTGTTATCATCATTACCATTACTATTATTAATCACATTAGCGGTGTAATAGCCTTATGGAAACGTCCCTACCTCGCGATCTGCTGGACAGGGGTTCAAGAACTGCTATAACTCTATAGTTTCCTTGAGGGGGGGGGGGTGCATTTGGGGAGCCTTCCGTCTACGAAGCGAGTCATCAGTAGCCATTGCCTTACCTTCCCTGGTCCTAGCTTAGTGGAGAGGGTGCTTTGGTGTTGATATATGTGTATATGGTCTTTAGGGCTTTATCTTGCTAAGGCACTACCACTGTCCTTTGCATCTGCCATTCAAGAGCAACCTTTTAAATCTTTTAACAAGTTTTTATCACTTTTCTAAACCACATTCCATTTGAAAGCATCCAGAATGTGAAAAAATAAAACCAGAGAATATCAGACCTTTAATTTCCTAAAAGTGACATGAATAGTTCCCGACATGTGTCGCGAGAGTCCCAAACCTCATAATGCTGTTTTCGAGTCTTTTCGAATAATCTGAAAGTAATGAAGCTATTTGAAAGGGAGGCTTGTCAAAGGCGTCTGTTTTGAATGAAGCTTGGCTAATAAGCCGCTGCTGCTGTCAGCTTCACATATTTTCGTTTTTATGGTTTCTATTTTTCCGGTTTAAAATTTGATGTATCTGACGAGGCGTTTCAGACAGAAGGATATTTCCAGTATATATAAGTTACAAAATGAAACATGCATTTTTCAGAATATATATATATATATATATATATATATATATATATATATATATATATATATATATATATATATATATACACACACATATATGAAGGAGAGAGAGAGAGAGAGAGAGAGAGAGAGAGAGAGAGAGAGAGAACTCTATTACCTGCTTCCTCCAGGTTAAGGTTAAGCAAACCATCGTGCAATTAGTGATATAAGCATGAAATTTGACATGGCTGTTACTTATAGGTCCCTTTTTCAGAAGAAAAAAGTGCTAGTCACGAAAAAACTTCAATATGGTAGCCATTTTTCGAGATGGCACCCAGACGCATCCTCGTTTCGTGTTTTTGTTAAGAAAACACTGAGATTATTGTTATATGAACATGAAATTTGGAAAAAATGTTCTGTGTAGGTCATGTTAACAGTTAAAATTTCTAGCCCTCCAAATAATTCAATATGGCAGCCATTTTTCAAGATGGCCACTAAACGCATCCTTGTTTCATGTTTTTTGTTAAGAAAACACAAAGCATTTTGTCATATGAACCTGAAATTTGGCAATGATGCTATGTGTAGGTCATGTTTTCAGTTGAAAGTGCTAACAGACCAAGACAGTACACATGGTGATACATCATACATATACCAAGAAATTTCCCCAAATTAGGGGGGTAGCCGACATCAAACAAATGAAACAGAAAAGGTGACCTCTCCCCTCTACGTTCCTCCCAGCCTGAGAAGGGTCTCAACTGAGTTCGGCTGGTACTGCTAGGGGTGCCACAGCCCACCCTCCCCCGTTATCCACCACAGATGAAGCTTCATAACACTGAATCCCCTACTGCTCCTACTCCACGGTCTTCTAAGGCACCGGAGGAAGCAGCAGAGCCTACCGGAACTGCGTCACAATCGCTTGCCATTCATTCCTATTTCTAGCACGCTCTCTTGCCTCTCTCACATCTATCCTCCTATCACCCAGAGCTTCCTTCACTCCATCCATCCACCCAAACCTTGGCCTTCCTCTTGTACTTCTCCCATCAACTCTTGCATTCATCACCTTCTTTAGCAGAGAGCCATTTTCCATTCTCTCAACATGGCCAAACCACCTCAACACATTCATATCAACTCTAGCTGCTAACTCATTTCTTACACCCGTTCTCACCCTCACTACTTCGTTCCTAACACTATCTACTCGAGATACACCAGCCATACTCCTTAGACATTTCATCTCAAACACATTCAATTTCTGTCTCTCCGTCACTTTCATTCCCCACAACTCCGATCCATACATCACAGTTGGTACAATTACTTTATCATACAGAACTCTCTTTACATTCATGCTCAACCCTCTATTTTTTACCAATCCCTTAACTGCCCCCAACACTTTGCATCCTTCATTCACTCTCTGATGTACATCTGCTTTCACTCCACCATTTGCTGCAACAACAGACCCCAAGTACTTAAACTGATCCACCTCCTCAAGTAACTCTCCATTCAACATGACATTCAACCTCGCATCACCTTCCCTTCTCGTACATCTCATAACCTTACTCTTACTCACATTACTCTTACTCACATTAACTCTCAACTTCCTTCTCTCACACACCCTTCCAAATTCTGTCACTAATCGGCCAAGCTTCTCTTCAGCGTCAGCAACCAGTACAGTATCATCCGCAAACAACTGATTTACCTCCCATTCATGGTCATTCTCGTCTACCAGTGTCAATACTCGTCCAAGCACTCGAGCATTCACCTCTCTCGCCACTCCATCAACATTCAAGTTAAAAAACCACGGTGACATCACACATCCCTGTCTCAGCCCCACTCTCACCGGAAACCAATCGCTCACTTCATTTCCTATCCTAACGCATGCTTTACTACCTTTGTAGAAACTTTTCACTGCTTGCAACAACCTTCCACCAAGTCCATATAACCTTATCACATTCCACATTGCTTCCCTATCAACTCTATCATACGATTTCTCCAGATCCATAATCGCAACATACACCTCCTTACCTTTTGCTAAATATTTCTCGCATATCTGCCTAACTGTAAAAATCTGATTCATACAACCCCTACCTCTTCTAAAACCACCCTGTACTTCTAAGAATGCATTCTCTGTTTTATCCCTAATCCTATTACTCAGTACTCTACCATACACATTTCCCACCACACTCAACAAACTAATACATCTGGTGATATTCAATGCTTTTCATATGGAGATAGAAACCTCAAATGCAATATACACCTGGTAGAATAGACCATAATGAGCAAAGAGCAAAACACCAAACAATTGAAAAAGCTTTCTCATGGAAAATGACAACAAAAGAGAACTGTTCAATTTCCTTGCTGTTGAAGTCATTACAAATAACTACAACAAATCAAGTCATAGTAACAAGGGAAGAAAACGCTCTGACAATTTCCAGCCACCCTGATGCTAATCTGGAGGAATTGGCCCCTTGTTCACATGAAGAGGCAGATACGAGGATGTTTGTACACGCCTGGCATGTAGCAAGGGATGGATTTAAGTCTCTCCTGATTGAAGCCAATGACAAAGACATTGTAGTCATAGTCATCAGCCTTATGGCGTCCCTGACTGCAATTGGCATGGAGAAAATCTGGGTCGTGTTTGGTAAGGCACAGCAAACTCTATAGATCCCTATCCATGAGCTTGCATCTTCTTTGGGACCAGAAAAAAACAAACAAAGTCATGCTGTTCTTTCTTCCATGCATTTTCTGGTTGCGATATAGTATCAGGATTCGATGGTGAAGGTAAGAAGACAGCATGGCTGACATGGAATGTATGCAATGAAGCCTCTGCTACGTTTGCAAAACTTAGTGATTGTCCATCTGAAGTTGAGGAGTCAGGTCTACGAGTTTTAGAAAGATTCGTCGTTCTCATATATGACCGGTCAAGTGCAGCCACTGAAGTAGATGATGCTAGGTTAGACCTTTTCACCAGAAAGCAGAGGCCATATGAGTTAATCCCACCAACGCTTGCCTTCCAAGCAGGTCCTATCTGGGGGCAGTCCATCAAACGTCAGCCAGAACTTCCATGTCCTTCCAAGTGGGGAAGGGTCAAAGATGGTGACAAATGGAAAGTTGTCTGGACTGCATTGGAACCTATTTCTAAAAGCTGTCGTGAACTGATAAAGTGTGGATGCAAGATCAAATGTGGTGGTAGACGATGCAAGTGCTCCAAGGCTGGAAAGGGTGTACTCCACTGTGCAGTTGCCCTTGTGAGATTTTTTAACCAAGGATCAGTGACTGAACTTTGGGCTAACCATGCAGGCGATGGCAAAGTAATCCAAATTCAAATGGTCTACCAAACTTCACTTTGGACAGTGGTACATATCCATTCATAAATCAGGGGGCATTGTCTATTTAAAACTGTGTATTTGGGTGCTGGGGGAGGGGGGATATCAGTTCATGGATAAAAGATAGATCTCAGCAATGGATATTTTCGTCGATGTCATAGCTTTGACTAAGTTATTTTTCACTGTATAGCATTAGCACTATTTTGTTCACTTGTTTTTCTCCGAAAGGGCCTTGAGCATGCTGGAAAATCATGTGACCAAGTCCTTTGGGACTATTTGATGGAAGGATCAATCAGCAAGAAACAATTCTTGGAGCTTAGGAAAAATATGGGAATTTCTAACCAAAAAAGCATTGGAATGTAAGGATTTCACAAGATTATCCACTGCGAAAATAGGCTTTTCAATGCCAGACTGGCTACTCAAGAAATAATTCTGTTTTTCTGTATGGCATTAAATAAAAAATGTTTGATTGAATTCATCTTTTGTACTTTAACCACAGAGAATTATCACCAACGGGTGATTTTTTTGGCGACCATATATGAAAAAATGGCCGCCATATTGAATTTTTGGGGGACTAGCACTTTCAGCTGATAACATAACCTACACAGAACATTAATGCCAAATTTCATGTTCATGTCATGATTTGCACTATGTTTTTTTAGCAAAACCAACAAACCGCGACACGTCTGGTGAACATCTTGAAAAAAATGGTCGCCATATTGAATTATTTTCGTGGCTAGAACTTTTTTTTTCTGAAAAAGTGACCTATCAGATACAATCGTGCCAAGTTTCATGCTTATATCACAAAGTACACGATTTGGAAGAAAATCTGAATTAACCTGCTCCACTAATAGATTTCTTTAGACGTTACATCCTGACATATTTCGATGCTGGCAATACACAGACTAAAAGACGACATAGAAATGAAAATTGGTAATTACGAAAGTTTAGTTAAAGAAAAAAAAACGAAAACTTTAAAAAAGGGAAAAGGAAAAAGAACAAGGCGAATGAAGAACGTGTAGGGAAACATAACAGATGAGAGAGAGAGAGAGAGAGAGAGAGAGAGAGAGAGAGAGAGAGAGAGAGAGAGAGAGAGACTCAAATCTAATCTTTAAACTTTCTAGGAATATGATATTAAGTGGAGAGAGAGAGAGAGAGAGAGAGAGAGAGAGAGAGAGAGAGAGAGAGAGAGAGAGAGAGAGAGAGAGACTCAAATATAATCTTTATACTTTCTAAGAATATGATAATATAGATGGAGAGAGAGAGAGAGAGAGAGAGAGAGAGAGAGAGAGAGAGAGAGAGAGAGAGAGAGAGAGAGAGAGGCAAAAGACCGTCCCTCCAAATGGGATAAGGAAAGATGGAGAAGAGAAGTTGAAGGAGGAGATGAGTGATTGAGGGTTTCTGGGAATCTCAGACGACGGGAAACATATTCAACTTTCAAATCTTCACAAACATCTTTAAATGAGGGGAAAAATATCTCTGAAAAAAGACATGATTTTTGTTTGAAGATTATGAGAGACTTTCACTCGTGTAAGATGTTTTGAATAGACCAGTACAAGCTCCAAACACCCTTTCATAATACAGCAAGGAATACATTTGGGAGTTTACCATCTTTGTGAATGCGCACACACACGTATACACACGCACACACACATACACACACACACACACACACACACACATATATATATATATATATATATATATATATATATATATATATATATATATATATATATATAGGCTATATACAAATACATGTATTTATGTATGTATATACAGAAATATATATATATGTATATATATATATATATATATATATATATATATTATATATATATATATATATATATATACATTCAATATGTATACAGAGAGAGAGAGAGAGAGAGAGAGAGAGAGAGAGAGAGAGAGAGAGAGAGAGAGAGAGAGAGAGAGAGAATATCTTATTTCAATTCTATGGAATATTCTATAGAATAAAGTTCAGCTTTATCTCGTAAATGATGTGGTTAAAGGATCAGAGGTTTAAGTTGGATTTTTTCCCACCCAAAAAATATTCATATTTTTATTTAACGACAACATGGAATGTTCACTCACGTCTCAAGATGGCCCAGTTATGACAGTGATGGTGGAACCAAAATACAATATTTCGTAAAAAGATTTATAGTTTAATAAATAATACTCGAGAAAAAACTATTCTTGAAATATTTAGCTTACAACAGCAGAGCTCTTAAAAATTATCTTATTTGATGAAATACACTATCATGTAATAAAAGGCTCAGGATATTAATATTACAGAAAAGTGGTTATAATTTTCTTTATCAGTCGAATGGGAGATAGATTCAATATCAAAGTATAAGGGACGTCACAAAGATTATGGTCATCGCACCGAGATTGCCGTTTCAAAATTTTGAATTCTGGCTACTTTATATGGAATGTTTTTGTAACCGATGTTTTAATTTCAAACATGAAAAGAATAACTTGAATGACCGAGTAACACACATGAACCTTTTGGTCATAATACCAGCAAAATTCAGTTTTATTTCGTTACAAATAATTGGGATATTAGAAATGGTAATACATTTCTGATGCTTCCTATCTCTATAGCTCTGATGAACAATTACAAAGGAGTTGGAACAAAGTTTTGACGAATACCTAGGATTATTTTGACAAATATCTACGCTTCCCATACCCCCGGTTAAGAATAATAATAATAATAATAATAATAATAATAATAATAATAATAATAATAATAATAATAATAATAATAATAATAATAATTATTATTATTATTATTATCATTATTATTATCATTATTATTATTATCATTATCATTATTATTATTATTATTATTATTATTAATACTTGCTAGGCTACAACCCTAGTTGGAAAAGCAGGATGCTATAAACCCAAGGGCTCCAACAGGGAAAATAGCCCAGTGAGGAAATGAAAAAAGTAAAAAATAATTTAAGAGGAGTAATAATAAAACAAATATCTCCTATATAAACTATAAAAACTTTTAAAAACAATTGGAGAGTAATAAGATAGAATATTGTGCTCAAGTGTACCCTCAAGCAAGAGAACTCTAACCCAAGACAGTGGAAGACTATGGTACAGAGGCTATGGCACTAACGAAGACTAGAGAACAATGGTTTGATTTTGGAGTGCCTTTCTCCTAGAAGAGCTGCTTACCATAGCTAAAGTCTCTTCTACCCCTACCAAGAAGAAAGTGGGCACTGGACAGTTACAGCGCAGCAACCCATTGAGTGAAGAATTGTTTGGTAATCTGTGTTGTGAGGTGTATGAGGACAGAGAATATGTAAAAAAAAATAGGCCAAACTATTAAGTGTGTATGAGTGTTAAGGCAAAGGGAAAATGAACCGTAACCAGGGAGAAGGATCCAATGTAGTACCGTCTGGCCAGTCGAAAGACCCCATAACTCC
>NC_090752.1:44374694-44384694 GCF_036898095.1 Palaemon carinicauda
CAATAAAAATAAAAATAATAATAGTAAAAGTGAAAATAAAGCATGACCGACAAACATAAAACTAGCGAATGGCCAAGATGTTCGAAATCTCAAGGAAATTGAAAAATGATTAAGAAAGCCAACTCACTTGGACGAGTTGATTCGAAGCCTTCGGGAAATGCGAGAATCAAAACTATCAGGGAAGAAAATATTTTGTGGCGAATAAAGTTTACTGAACTAAAAGGAATTATGTTCGAGGGAGAATTATGATTTCTGATCACGAGTGCAAGTTGCCGAATACATCCAGGGTTCACGCTCAATTGAAGCAAGGTACAACATCTGGGACATGGAGAGAAGTATCTACACACACACACACACACACACACACATATATATATATATATATATATATGTGTGTGTGTGTGTGTATGTGTACGTATGTATATACATATGTACGTGTGTGTGCTTGTGTAAATATACCTTCAGACAATGAGTATTTCCATATTTTATCAAAGCAATGTCTGATAAATTAGCATCTAATTCATAGCTAATTTTGGGGGAGGGAGTGACCAAAGGAAGAAATCAAAGCTATTGACGGCCTAAGAAACAGACTTCGCATCCGATATAGCTTGAGGGTACACTCAGATACACTATTCTGTCTAATTTCTCTTCCTCTTGTTTTATTAAAGTAATTATAGTTTATATATGAAATATTTATTTTAATGTTGTTACTGTCCTTAAGATATTTTATTTTTCCTTGTTTCCTTTCCTCACTGGTCTATTTTCCCTGTTGGGGCCCCTGGGCTTATAGCATCCTGCTTTTCCAACTAGGGTTGTAGCTTAATAATAATAATAATAATAATAATAATAATAATAATAATAATAATAGCAATTAAGGTATGAATAAATATATATATATATATATATATATATATATATATATATATACACATATATATATATATAACAATACTATGCAAAAGCTCTGATTATGTCAAAACATCAGCAGTAATGAAAGCCTTTAAAAAAAAAAAAAAAAAAAAAGAACCTTATGTTAAAACACTTGAAGATATCTATATAAGAAGTACATCAATCCTAAAACTAAATAAAGATACTGAGCAAATTCCGATTGAGAAAGGAGTTAGACAGGGAGACCCCATTTCTCCTAAATTATTCACAGCATGTATAGAAGAAGTATTTAGGAATTTAGATTGAGAAAATGTAGGACTTAGTATTGTTGATAATACCTTAACATCTCAAGATTTGTATATGATATAATTGTCTCGTGAATCATTGGAGGAATTACAAAAGCTGATAGAAGATTTGAATTGAGGAAGCAGAAATGTAGGACTAAAAATGAATGAGTAAAACTAAAATAATGTTCAATGAAAATGCAGACAGCAAATAAGAGTTATGGACGAGCCTCTGGAGAAAGTTAATGAATATACATATTTAGGATAGACAGTAAGTGTTCCCCACAGGAGACAAAACCGAAATAAAAAGAAGGATAAACATGGGATGGAGAGCATTTGGTAAACAAAATTAGATATGAAATGTAAAATGCCATTTTTTTTCTATAAAAAAATTAATGAGATGGTCTTAAAAGTATTAACTTATGCATCAAATACAGATATTTATCTGGTGCAGTTTCACGATAAAAGGGAAAAAACAAGTACATGCATAAAAGAGAGTGGACAGGGTAGTTAAGAGGAAGTTCAGAGGGAAAAAGATGAACACTAGCAAAAGATGAATAAAAACCTCAGGGGTATAAAAGGCATATTGAAATGTAAATACAACAATGGGGTTAACGAGCAAACAAATCTGGGGATAAAAGATGAAGAGATTTATTTCGAAGTTTTGCTGGATGTGAAGGATGGTAAATAAAGTAAAGTTATTGATCCAAAAATTGAAATGTTTAATCAAAAGCTGAAAATGCTCATTGACGAAACCTTTACGATATAAGCTGATTGATATGCTAAAGAAAGGAAAAATACCAGGAGCTAATGGGATTACAAGTGAGAAGCAGCAATATGTAAATGGGATTGGATAGCTGGCCAGTGTTCGTAAGGCATGGAAGGAACTGTCCCAAAGGAATGAGTGAGAGGAATAATTACCGTTGTCTAAATTAAAAGTTACAAATGAATGTAAAAATTATAGGGGCGCATAATCTTACTCAATATATGAAAAAAGTATGGCAAGATTTTTATTGAGACAGTAAGACATGTGATAGAAGCCCTGATAGAACAAGTGTAGGTATTGTTCAGAGCAATTGAAAGTTTTATGATAGTACTGAAGCTTATGGGAGAATGTAAGTAGGAGGGTGACTGGTTTGGTGTGGTAAGGGGTCAGGAACAAGGGAGTGTTATGTCTACTTGACTGCTCAATATCAATAAGGACGAAATTGTGAAGGAGATCAAAAGAAGGAGAGTGAATGTAGGCTTTAACTTATGAGATACTTGCGTGAATTGTGAATGGGATGTGGAATGGCTGATATTGCAGATGATATTGTGCAAATGAACGAGAGTAAAAAATCACTACAATGCCTAATGGTTTGAAAGTTTATACAAAAAATAGAAAGCTGAAAGTAAATGTGAGCAAGTGCATGTAATGACACTGATAAGTAGAAATGAGGAAGATGGAGTAAAGGTGAAAGAATGCAACTGGTTGATTCGTATTAATTTTTTGGAATAATTATTGTATAATGACGGAGGAGATGAATAAAAGAATAGAAGCAAAAAAGTAGTATCACTTGTGTAAGTAATTAGTAAGATACACGAATTGTGGGAATCCATCAAAAGATTGTCGAATTAACTACTTTAGGGAAATGAAGTGAGGACGTTCAATGTAAATGAAGGAAAAGGGGCCGGAAGCCATTAAAATAATAATTTTGCAGAGTATTTGTGCTGCGGAACGAAATACTAGGTAGAATGTGGAGACATACGGAAGCGGTAATAAGGTTATCAGGTGAAATGCCCGATCACAATACTATGGATTCAGTCATGTGGAAAGAAGGGGACAATAAGTAAGTTAGAGGACGGTATAATTAAGGAGTGTTGGGGGGGGGGGGACAGAAAGGAAACCGTGAAAAGAATTAGATGGATAACGTGAAATACACATTAGAAAGTGAAATGATATCTATGAGGATTAGTTTTGCAAGATAGATGTTAACGGAACAACAGTGCGTATATGAAGCTCGATGCACTAATATTAAGCCTTTTGTGTACTGCAGTAGAGAGTTCCTCCACGATTCAGCGGTTATGGGACATGACAGTGATTATTGTACATTTTTTTCCTAGAGTCACCACATGGGGGAAGGGAAACCGCTTAATAGTAAGAGAAAAAAATCTATAAAATTAACAGGGTACAATTACAGATTTTACAGAAACAATGGTTTAGGTTGTGGAAGTCTCCTAAAGTAGTTCCTGTCTCGTATTATTATCATTATTACTTGCTAGGCTACAACTCTAGCTGGAAAAACAGGATGCTATGAGCCCAGGGGCTCCAACAGGGAAAATAGCCCAGTGAGGAAAGGAAACAAGGAAAAATAAAATAATTTAAGAACAGTGACAACATTAAAATAAATATTTCCTATATAAACTATAAAAACGTTAACAAAACAAAAGGAAGAGAAATAGGTAGAATAGTGTGCCCGAGTGTACCCTCAAGCAAGAGAACTCTAACCTAAGACAGTGGAAGACCGTGGTACAGAGGCTATGGCACTATCCAAGACTAGAGAACAATGATTTCATTTTGGAGTGTCCTTCTCCTAGAAGGACACTTACCGTAGCTAAAGAGTCTCTTCGTAACATGAGAGACGTGAGTTCGAACCCCACTCAAGCTTGATAGTTTCTAGTCATGTCAGTAACGTCACCGTCCTTGTGATAAGTTTAGTGGAGCCCATAGGTCTGCCTGGTGAGTCATTAGCAGCCATTGCTTGGCCCTCCCTGGTTCTACCTTGGGTAGTGAGGGGCTTGTGGTTGATCACATGACCATATAGTAAGTCTCTAGTGTATGCCCTGTCCCTTGACACTGCCACTCATGAGCGACCTTTGGAGACTTTAAAACGTTAATTATTTTTTATATTATATACTGTATACATACATATATATATATATATATATATATATATATATATATATATATATATATATGCATATATATATATGTATATATATATATATATATATATATATATATATATATATATATATATATATACTGTATATATATATATATATATATACATACATACATACATACATATATACATACATACATATATATATATATATATATATATATATATATATATATATATATATATATATATATATATATATATATAACGACCTACCTCAACAAAAATATCAAATGGCCCCAAACCTTGAAAAGGGTTTGTTTATCTTATTCTGCTGGATATATGAACACACAGAGGGCAACCCCACCCAGTCCCACGTCCCCTCCGACCTCTATCCAAACAGAACTGTGATATAAAAGGAATGGAAACATCGAAGCCTTTTATGCTCTGGACTTTAATCCTCTTCTGTTAGCTTTAAACCTTCTACCCAATCCGATCTTCTTTCCCTTTGTTCTTGCCGATCCCCTTTAATTCATTCTTCTGTCATTCTTCATTGGTACATATATCCAAACCCGTTCCATTCACACACACACAGACATGCAGATGTTTCCCCCCATATCTGATAATTTTAGGATGAGGTTTTTGGTTCCTTGCTCTATCATTCATCTCCAGCTACGGTCTACCACAGCTAACTAACTACCAGTTAACAAATACCTTGCTTGAAACCTCAAAGTCACAATGGGATTCAATGAAACTACGAAATGGAGAAATGATTAACATCACAGCGAATGAAGCCCTTTTGCAGATAGTTTTCTTAACATTAGAGGCTTCTAGCACCTAAACATAAGGCTCATCAACATCACATCGTATCCAATACACACTGCGTCATTCACCTCTTTATGTTTGATGCTCCATCTCCTCTATTTCTATTAAGGCCCTTTCTTTTCAATACTTCTGCCATCCTAAATATTCAACACTTACCAGGTTTCCATCTCTTTCCTTCCCGTATTTGCGAACATCAAGCTCTTTTTTTTAACCTAATTTTCATCCCCGCCAATGAAACATTAATTAGATGCCAATATTATACTTATATCTTAATACTATGTTCTCCAGAATTTTACTCTAGATTCCCAAATTGCATTTAAGCCTCCTCATTTGGCTTTTCCTCTACTTCTTTCACCCTTCTGTATTTCTTCTTTTTATCTAATGTATCTATTTCTCTTTTGTTTACTTTATGATCACTCAGAGATCTATTTTCATTTCGGGGCCTCATTGGAAAGACACGATCATAAAGAAAGAAACAGGAATCTCACCAAACCTGAAATTACACGACAAAACGCCCAACCATCTGCACTCATACAATTTCCTAATGCTTATTCTGCATTTTCATCCTACGCTGTGTTATTAATTTTCGAATAATTTTTCTGAACCGATTCACTATTCATTAATGAAATAATAATTAGACAATTATGAAACTGTTATGGGATTTATGGTGCTGATGCAATGTTAAATGGCGTTTTATACAAACCTTTTAACGACTCTCTGATCAAAATGACTTTATTAAACGTAATATTTATAAAATGTTTGTTGACATAGAAAAAACCGAATGATATACATATAAAAAAGAAGTTTTGGAAAAGAAATAAAGTTCAAACATCTAAATCCACTGACATTAAATGTGATTAAAACAATGACGTCACATGTGCAAAGCAAATACCAACTGTCAATCATGAGCAGGAAATTCTTCGTCTTAATCGTTCTTTGGTTCACTATATCTATTTAAATGTGTGTGTGTGTGTGAGAGAGAGAGAGAGAGAGAGAGAGAGAGAGAGAGAGAGAGAGAGAGAGAGAGAGAGAGAGAGAGAGCGATCCCTATTTTAGTTTTATGGGTTATTTTTTTCTTAATAACTGGGCCTAGAAAAAAAGATTTTTTTTAGTTTGTTATCGATTGTAGTATGTCTAATCCCACTACATAAATTTGAATAAAAAAAAGAGAGAGAGAGAGAGAGAGAGAGAGAGAGAGAGAGAGAGAGAGAGAGAGAGAGAGAGAGAGAGAGAGAGAGAGAGAGAGCGATCCCTATTTTTAGTTTTGTGGGTTATTTTTTCTCAATAACTGGGCTTAGAAAATTTTTTTTTTTTTAGCATATTATCGATTGTAGTATGTCTAATCCCCCTTCATAAATTCGATTAAGCGAGAGAGAGAGAGAGAGAGAGAGAGAGAGAGAGAGAGAGAGAGAGAGAGAGAGAGAGTTCACACCAATTCTGTGGTAGTCAGGCAGTAAACTGAGGGACAGAACGACAATTTATTAATCAAACGAATAAATGAATAATAGATCCATCTCTAGATGGAATCAGAGCTCGGCCAAAGCCGCTCAAAGACATTTCGAAAGTGGACTGTCATGTCGCGAATAAGAAATCTCCTTTTCTGGAGTTTGTCTTAGGATCGTTCTTTTATTTCGCCTCTTATTATTCTAATTTAACCTCTAATACTTTTATCTGTATTTTATAAGTGCTTTGGTTTTGCCTCTTAATCTTTCTCTTTTTACTTCTCCGTCTTTCGGGTGAATCTTCTCTTCTTTGGGTTCTTCTTTCACTCATCTTATTGCTTTACTCTGCAGATCCTTCCATCTTCCCATTCATCCCTTTCACCCATCTTCTCTTAATCTTTCTTTCTTCTCTCTGATAAAATACACCGTTTATTTTCATTCATTTTGTCTCCACTTCTTCCATCATTATTTTGTATCTCGTCTTCCGCTCTCCCCTTCTTGCTCTGGACTAATTCCCTTGTGTTTGTTTTGTCTCATTCACTTTATATTCTTTTATTTGCCTTTCTCCCTCTCACTTCCTCACAGCCACGTATTTAGGAGCCAGCCTTTGTTCTACATTAATTACCTTTTGTCCCCATCTCTCTCTCTCTCTCTCTCTCTCTCTCTCTCTCTCTCTCTCTCTCTCTCTCTCTCTCTCTCAGTAACTAGCATTAGATATGCTACTCTTTTCTCAATGTTGAATATTACGTGTTTTATGGCAGATTCTAAACCTGAGCAAACAAAATCATTACATGGCAACTTAACCTCTTTTATATTTTAAAACAAATATATTACAACGTAACTAGTCGCTCTTCGTTGACAAACTAACAATTTTACGCCTCATTTCTTGATTGAAAATACTTCAGCAAACGCTGGAATCACATCGGGACATTATTTCTACACATCGGTATACTTTTGATAAACGATTAATATCGAAGATTTACTTCAACGTCTGAATAGCAAACGATAATTCAGAAAAACGGAACTCTTTCTGGTTGGGAGACTGAGACGGGCTTGAGTGAACTTTAAATGCTAGAGAGATCCACATTTTAAATTGCGTTAGGTTTAATTATTCAGGAAACACGTCGTAAGGAAGTAAATCCCACATTTTCGAGGTAACATGGTTTGGAGCTCATTATTTTCACACAATTCCACAATCACTGATAGTCGATGGTCAAAAGTAAAGACAAATGAAATAAGCATTAAATAATTTTTAGTATAGAAATTACTTCTAGGAATTGTTTATTTATAAAAAAATATCTACAAAATCATAAAACATTTCATACATACACGACAAGGCTTCTAATTACATACTGAATGGTGATAAGAATAAACCTTGGTGCTCAAGATGTAGACCTAAAATACATTTTTTATTTGTTTATTTTATAAAGACAGTTGACTGTTTATCTCCTAATTTATCTGTTATTTTTCACAAGATAGCAAGATGTAATTTTTTGCCCTTATTGAGGAACTGGTAATGTTACTCCATTAGGTGAATGTGTTTATGGTAACTCTAGCGCTGCTGATCACCACTCAATATTCATAAATCCTATTTTATCTATAGTTTTTGAAGGTCTTTTTAACAAACGCCGTAACAGGTAAGCTTTAGGTTCTCATCTCTTCCCTAGTTAGCAGTTAGTCTTTCGCAAAGTCCTTGGAGCATGTGATACCTTTACGCTGTCCAATTCTGCGCAGAGATCCTTTCGTTGTTGTCAGGAAGTCTGAATTATACATCTCGTTAAGGCACTGATGAAAATCCACAGATACATTAATTCTCTGGTATGCTTCCATCAGGACGTCATGGTTTGAGCCCAAAAAACGGATTTTGAGCGAAGCGAAAAATCTATTTTTGGGTGAGATGGCCATGACGTCCTGATGGACCCACCCTTCTTTTCTATGAAAAAATCTTCACGGTTTCCCTCCCTGAACTACTGTATCTGTAGCACCATGCTCAACGCTACAAGGAATGACCGCCAGAGGGAGTTGGCGCGGTTGTGATACGATAGTAGTAGGGAACCAGGGTAACCTCTATTGCGGCTACCCTTCTAATTCTGCCACGTATACCCCTCGAAGCGTAAAGGCTATTCGGGGTGCAGATTGCCATGTGGCGTGTCAAGAATACGTCCCCTGATTATATATGATATCCTTGAGAGTAATCTTAAGGGTACTCGCTCCAGAAGTTTGAATTCTGTGAAACCTTTGGTTTGATTCTCTTGGAATATCACTGTAGTCATATATACCCTTGGGAAGTTACTAAAGGAACCTTCCATCAGGACGTCATGGCCATCTCACCCAAAAATAGATTTTTCACTTCGCTCAAAATCCGTTTTTAGTGCAGCATTTGTTCTTGTTAATGGGAGTAAGCTGGCGAGGGCACCAGCCACCCGTTTTGATACTACCGCTACAGAGTTATGGCGTCCTTTGACTCAAGATGGTCTGTCCCGACAGAATTACATTGGATCCCTCTCTCTGGTTACGGCTCATTTTTTCCTTTGCCTACACATACATCGAATAGTCTGGCCTATTATTTTAACATTCGCCTATGTCCTCATAAACAGAAAAGCACTGTGATTACCAAACAATTCTTTTTTCGCTCAAGGTGTTAACTACTACAATGTAATTGTTCAGTGGCCACTTTCCTCTTGGTAAGGGTAAAAGAAACTCTTTAGCAGTGGCAAGCGGCTCTTCTAGGAAAGGGACACTCCAAAATCAAACCATTGTTCTCTAGTCTTGGGTAGTGCCATAGCCTCAGTACCATGGTCTTCTACTGTCCTGGGGCAGAGTTTTCTTGCTTGAGGGTACACTTGAGCACGCTATTCTATTTTATTTCTCTTCCTATTCTTATTTTGAAATTTTCGTAGTTTATATATAATAGATTTATTCTACCGTTGTTATTATTATTCTTAAACTTCTCTCGTAGTATATTTCCTTTCCTAACTGAGCAATTTTCCCTGTTGGAGCCCTTGGGCTTATAGCAGTCTGCTTTTCCAACTAGGGTTGTAGCTTAGCAAGTAATAATGATGTTGATGATGATGATGATGATAATAATAATAATAATAATAATAATAATAATAATAATAATAATAATAATAAGAATAAAAAGGCTGGTGTTTTCAAACTTATACAGATGAGAGTATGTAGGTATTTTCTTATCATCATTATGAGTTTTTAAGCAATATACAACAAAGAAAGGTTTTACTGGCTAGCATAATGACTAAAGGAATGTAACATATGGTGTTCCTCAGGGTAATGTTCTTGGCCCATAACTTTTCATACCAAATACACGATATGTGGTTTGATTGACAATGTATTCATAACTACATACGGCTTATTTAAAATTCTGGGTGTGGTTCTTGATTGCAAATTTATTTATGAGAAACACATCAGGTGTATTTTGTTAATTGCACAAAAGTGGCCCATTAAGAAAGTCTTTCAAGATTTTCAGTGATCAATTTTTTTTTAATTCTTTCATCCTACCTTGTTTCGCGTATTGTTCTCCTGTCTGTTATCCAGCTACTGACTCTCATCTTTATTTGTTGGACAAAAACTAGCGATCTACTAAATCCCTTATCTGGATATTAATTTCTGGCCCTATCGTTCAGCTAGTTCTTTGAGTATGTTTCGTAATTCTGACCAT
>NC_090752.1:44389694-44404694 GCF_036898095.1 Palaemon carinicauda
TTATTATTCGTGATGTCATGACTCTCAGGATTAGCTGACACCATGAATGACATCGATGGAATCAGTTAAAAAATGTCATAAAGTCTACGGCCGTAGCGCCGTAATTACAAGTTATATAATAGTTTTTCTCTTTTTTTTTCTTTTAAAGTGTAAGATGAAAAAAAAGGTCGTGATTGGTTTTCTGAATATATAACATAAAAGTAATGACTTCAATGAATGAACAGCACGTACTTCCGTTTTATCATGATTTTATTATGAAAGGAAGACACGTACTGAATACGTCCAGTATAGAGGCCAACTTCACAGGAGTACAGTTACGCCTCATAACTAGTTCCATTCACATCACAGTAAAGTATTTACTTCATATAGATATAGATAAACAGACAATGATATTTAGCTGGATGAAAAAAGTAAATTTTACACAATGTTACAATTCAAATATGAAATAATCCGAGCGTTTTTAAATTTATCTATCATTATCTGCATACATTGATTTGACCACTTTATCAAATACTAACACTACAGGAAGTTTTACAATGGACACAGAATACAGTAGATTGAACGAGTTACATCATAAATTAGGATTCTGTTTTGATATATTTAAAAGAAGGTCCAGACATTTACAAGAAAACTAAAAACGATTATTGAAGAAACTTGTACTTGAACTTATGTATTGGCCCCCAAAAACATTTGAAAAAAACCCATGTTTAATATCAGGCCATTTAGTTAAGCGTTTATTTGGAAGACAAATATTTTGATAAATTTAACATCACCCTGAAACTTTTCCAGCAGGCATAGGGACCCTGAATGCTTCAGAATATGTGTCTGATGCCCTCACAATTGCCAGTCTTTGACTGATGCCTTCTCGACAGTCGGAATCTTTGACTGGTGTTTTCTGCGCATAACTGAAGGTTATTCCCCCCTCATAAACTTAAATTTTAAGTTTTTCCACAGAACATTGCATGGATTTTTTCCTACATACAATGAACGAATAGCGCAGAACACAGACAAGTAAGCACTCGAAGCTTACCTTGGTGGTAATTGTGAACCCTGGAAGTCACAAGAAAATTATCTAAGTCTTCCCCTATGGAATTTCCGTAGTGATCCTCTTGATCCTTTACCAGGTGATAGTAATAATTCTTGGAAGGTATTGATAATGACGAACACTTTTCAGGTACAGTTAATGATCCCCCAAAAAGATATTGTGCAAATGCTTCAAGTTTTTCTCACTGGTGCTGGCATTAGCTTTCAAAAGAACATCCACGAAAGATTCAAACCAGTTTATCAAAGCTCTTGCAAATGATATGCAGGGGATAAGAAAGTCTCAAAGTCTCGTCCTAGCCAAGTTTTAGGAGGTAAAAGTTTTTCCTAAAGCGGAATGATTTTTTTTAAACTTCCCAAGTGTTGTACTCAAAGCTTTCCTTCACAATTAGTAATTAGGATCAATAAATGATGAAAAATCCTTGCCTGAAATTCTTCCGAGTTTATACGAAATGGGTTTCACTGTTCTATTGCCTGATGATCGCTGCTGGAAAGCGTGACTTTTAATTACAATTTTTTGTTATCGGGATTATTTTGTACTATAATCTTCCAAGCAAATATAATTTTTTCTCCTTTTTCATTTTTTTATCATATTTATTCAACACTATTTCCTCGGCGCGCTCCTGCGAGATTTTCTTGTTGACCCACCCACTCACCGTGACATTAGTGTTCGTAACGGCCGTTACGATACGCTTTTTACAGAAGGACTTCGCCTTGCCCGTGTTGACGAGGTTTCCAACGAAACAAACGAAGGACTCCCAGAATCCCTCGGCCGTCGTTTGAATGGCCTCCGGCGAGAGTTCGAAGGAGGACCGGGTCGGCAATTCGATGGTGAAAACGTAAGGGATGCCTTGGCTGTACATGTAATCAGATGACGTCCCGGAAGACGTGTACAGTACAGTAGAGCTTTGCCCATTCTGAGGAGAAAAAGGGGTCAGATGTCAGCTGCGAAAGAGGTTTATCGGGCAGCTATTTTTGTATTTTCAGTCAGAAATCACAAGGTATATTTTCGGTGTAAGTATTGGGGGAAAATTGGTCAAACTTTATTTGGGATAATGGCAAAATTAGTAAAAAATAGTTTGTAGTTGTATTAATATAGCAAAACAGTAAAATAGTTTATAGTTGAATAGTACTACAAAAGTCACATAGTTTGTAGTTTTATTTCATTAAAAAAACTAATAGGAAGCAAACTACTTCATGTATAGTCGTAAGGATGTCTTCATCTATCAATTATAACTAGAGCAGTATCAATCTCCTAAGGGTAAAAGCAGGTTTCTGGGCAAGGAAGTTTCCAAATATATTGCCTAAAAACATATGCAGTCGAATGAAACCATCTATATTATCTTGCCATCACACGCTGTACAGGCTAGCATAAAATAGTTTTAAATCAAGCTTATGAATGTTTACGTTTGTTTGACTTAATTCTATGATAAAACTTGCCCTAACATGGAATAGATAATGTCTAATTCAAAATACTGGCGAATAGAGGGCATAACGTGCAATACAATCAAGTCATCGTGTCACGTTGACAAAAATTTCATTTTCAGATAAGAAAGAACGTTACCAATTAACAGAAATGAATAAATAATTTTATAAACAAATATAAAAATAACTGAAACCATAGATTAATATGAATAAAAACTGTTAAAATCTTTAAGAGTTGTGCCGAGAACTATTGTTTCTAATACATACCTCGAAATAAAAGCCGCTATTTTTATTGAGAGCTTTCTGGAGTTTCAGGCCCATTTTCTTCAATTTAGATAACTTCGGCGGCTTTTTCACCGAGTATCCCCATGGAAAGAGCACTAGTTGGCCGTAACTGTGAAGGCTCAAATAAACGCCGGTGTCTTTCAAGAAGACAGCAGACAGATTCCGAATAGCGTTTGTTTCCGTTTCAGAGAACGCACCCTCACCACAGTACTGCTCCGAACAGGGATCCGTGCTCGTCCCGTCCTCGTTTCCCCAGAAAAAATCGTAGTTTCTGTTCAGGTCGACTCCGACGCACGTCGAGCCTTCCACTATCCTCATGTTCTTTCTCCAGAATCTGTCGTTTGTGTGAGAGTATTCGTACCCATCAGGATTGGCCAGAGGCACCAGGATGACGGATACTAACTTCAAGAAGTCGTTGCCAGCCAGTGCAAGCTGGTTGGCTATGTATGTGGCTACAGCTGGACTGATCCACTCTCTGGCATGGCTACCTGTTGCGAACATTAAAGTTTGTGATTGGTGACGATATTTTCATTTTAAGGTATATTACATTTACGTTTTTCTTATTCTCCTGCAATGATTAAAACCCTAATGAAAAGGCTACCAACTTCCAAATTAGGTTAAATGCTTTTTTAGGAAGGCTCACTTAAAAAAACAATTTTACTTGCAATAGAGTGAATTTGCAAACGTCGGTATCACTAAGACAGAATGCTCCTTAGACAAACATAGGCGGTGCTTATATCTAATCTAAATACTACGCCATGGAATACCGATTATATGCGATTCAAGCAATGTGAATCAACGCACGCAATGTTAGCTGTGTCAACATTGTACCTCATAACCTCAGTAAATTACCGATAAGAAAAATGCATAAGTTGAAAGCAATATCAGTCTTACCAGCCTCAATGAAAATGACAGGTTTCGAACCCTTTTTCTTGTTCTTTTTTCCTTGTGTGTTTTTGTTCAGTTTCTTTGTTGATTTGGAGTTCTTCTTGAAAACACTTTTCTTCCTGGGGTCTTGTCCATCGATTGGTCTCCATTTCTTCAACTTTCTTATCCTTTCCCGCTTCTCCAACATCTTTTTGGCACTGTAAGCTTTCTTATATTTATTAATCAAGAAACTAGGTCTGAAAAAAGAGAAACAGGGGCGCCTTGTAACTTTGATATATGAACTTGGCTAAGCGCTGGGGCTTGTGAGGCCATTCAACACCCGATTGCAACTGGGGGGGATAACCATGCAGCTGCACAAATGATGAATGGAACGCTGCAAATGTCCTAGTTTATGCCTACAGTGCACCGCCTGATGGGCACTGACGGCACTACCCCTTACAGAGATGGGCTTGCTAGCCGTGTCTCTTTGACTCAATCAAATTTCCTCTGGTTATCTGTGGCCCTACAGGTCAAACTTTTGGTGGCCTAATATCCCATTATTTCTATTCCTATATGGTAAGAATAACAGACTACTTAATGCTTAACTTTCGCTTTTTCACTCCATTTGATGCGGAAAAGAGAAAATAACTTAACGTTTTTAGCATGGTAGAAGTAGCTCTTCATTTTCCCCAAATATTTACCCATGATATTTTATCTTTAAATTGAGAATATTAATGAAAACAGAGAAATTTAATTAACTAAATTTTTAGGTGCAGGCACTATATTCATCCTGTATCTCCTACTCCGTAAAGCACCCATAGCAGACACAAAAAAAAAAAAAAAAAAAAAAAAAAAAAAAAAATCAGGGTTTCATGTCTATAATTCATTTTTCCATCATCATCATCATCAACTCCTCCTACGCCTATTGACGCAAAGAGCCTGAAAAGAGGATTGATTCGCTAGATTCATCAAATGATGGCCACTTCTTGTAATGCGCAGTACCTATCTAACTAAGGCAAGCGACCCCTGCCGGTCCATACTAATTCTAGTAAGATCATTCGCCAGGCGTCAGGAGTAGAAGCCGAAGGGACAGTTACTCTATCGACTTAACCCAATCGCCTTAACCCAATTTCAATATTCAAATTATTTTGATACACTAAAAATTCTTCCTGCTATGAATATCATTTCCAGGTAACATTGTAGAAGTAATGCCTACACTTACTTTCTCGTATTGAGTCAATGCTAAACTGCTGATACTCTGAATTTAAATAGAACGACTGGAATTCTTTACAGATTCATAGAGACGATGTATAACTATGCTGGTGATAAACTCTTTAAAATTATTTTGTAAAAACAATTCGATCTATATTGCGATTATTACCAACACTAAATAGTAAATGCTAAAATGTTCTAATCAAATTTCTGAAATCTATATCAAAACAAGAGTCCTTGCAGGCATAAGACCAGCCTAAATACAATACTAAGTTCAACCTTTCCTCAAAATCTCAGTCGCTTTGGAAATTACATAAAGACACGAATTCACCACACGCATTTCCTTCCTTGGTTACAAGGAAGACCTTCATATCAACAGGTGGTTCCTATTCATCAGGTTCTTCACTATTGCCTTCATCTGTAATTAAGGAACGTCCTTCTAACCCACCCTCCATCTTTATCTTCTCTTAAACCTATCTTTAATACATCGATTAGCATGTTTACATTTGTTCTTATCTATTTTAACGGAAGAATAAAATAATCTGAATAATTCTCCGAAGTATACAATGCTTTCGTTTACCCTTTTGTTCAACAAGATATTTAAAATAGTGTGATGTTCTTTTACACTACCAAACAAAGGTGCTTTTATAAAAATTCATAAAATATCGAAAATATAATTTCATCAACTCTGTGCCCATTCCTCAGACATCACAAATACGTACTTTGTGGCAAAGATGAGAGCAAAAAGCTCCCGCTCTTCGAAGGATGTCCCAATTTGGAGGAATTCTGCGTTCCTGTTTTGGGTAGAGAGGTTCTTGGCAAACTGGAGGATGCTGTCATAGCGGTGATAGTCGTTCCAAGAGAACTTATCTGTTTTAAGAAACGCAAGAGAGTCGAAAAGGAGCAACCTTGAGGAAAACGAAATGGGTTAACGGACTGTGATGTAGGTGAAATCTTGGGGGGATGAAGTTCCGTTAAAGACTTCACACACACATACACACACACAAGTTGGCTCTTAACTAAAACAAAAGCTTGAAGTATATATTCCGAAAAAAAATAAGCATTTTACAATAATTTCAACTGGTTATTTAGAAATGATATTGCAGGGGAATTCATTTTTATTGTTAGTCTGTCATTCTAGATCCTTTCATCTTCGTTTACAAGAAGTCTTGATCGCTTATCTCTTCTTAGTCGGCTCATAAGTCTCAGCCTTTATTCATCCAGTGTGGAATCAAATTAAGTGTCAAGAAAAGCTTTTCCTTCCTAGATTAAAAATTCAAAACTAAAATTTCAAGTAACTAAAAACATACGTATTGAATGAATGTACACGTATGGACATGCAAAGTATACGAACAATATATATACATATTTCTAAAAACATAGGGTAACACAAAATACACAAACAACGCAAATAATTATTAAAATCTAAATACTTCAAGTGAGGAATATCGTCAAAAAATCCTTGTGCAAAAAACTTCCCAAGCCTTCACGGGAGGTTCATTAGTAGAATTTCCTTTCAAATGCATTCTTTACACCATTTATTCAAAAAATTCCATCTTCTCACCCCTCTTATCACTTTTAATTTAATGATGTTTCACCGATCACCGTTTATTTCCTTCTTCCCGCATGATTAAACCATCTCAATAAACTTTGATCAATCTCTTGACGTGCGAGAAACATTTGAACATCAGCGTATCTCCAAAGCCTATTCTATCGTACTTTTAATTCTCCTTACAACACAACTATTTAATTTCAGCAGTTGCAGCTTATTTTCATTCACTCCATTCATCATCTACATGATATGATCGAATTGAAATAAGTTATCTAGATGCTGGTGACGATAATATTGTTGATAGTGACTAAAAGTTCTTATGATGAAAGTTAAATTTGTGTTAGAATATGTTGAAGAGAGAATGGCCAGTTCAGCGTAAAATAAGGTCTAACGCATGGGAATGTTATGTCTCCATAGCTGCTTAATATCCTTATAGATGAAGTGATAAGAAAAATTAGACTGGGGAAATTAAATGCAGGTGAAAAACTTGTAGGATAACAAAACTAGTTTGGAGTAGAGTATTAAAATGTAGATTTTTAAATTCAGACATTAATTTCTACAGTTTTCAACACTATTCCAAATCAGTACTGAGTCCTTCAAACTAATTTCAACAGGAGACACTTGAGAGTAAATGTGGGCAAAGATAAAGGTTCTGAGGGCAAATAGATTTAAGGAACAAATAACAATAAATGTTAATGTAGATAATGGCAAACGCCAATGATGAAAAGATTTTGAATATTTCTGGATTACATGAATATGGGAATTTTGAGCCAATTCTCCTTTATGGAAGTAACTGAATATATTGCTTTAGTAGGATGCTCAAGTGTAGACGAGAATATTTCAGACTTCATATTGCCATAATGACGCCGAGAAAATTTGGACAAAGGAGTCAACTATTTTTTCCGGATGTATATACAATTGTGATTCTGAGTGTGTGTTAAAAGTAAATAAGTCTGTTATCTTCTAAGGAGAATTTACTTTTATTTTTAACGTATGATTTTGTATTTAAGGAAATTATCCAATTTGTATAAGAATAAGAGAAGAACGGATCCATAATGTATCGCTCAATTATTGTAATTTTGGTCCATGTACTTGGGTATATTACTTCTCTATTGCATACAGTTGTTAATGTTATGATTTTCGTTACGAATGCACGTAAAAGTTCGCAAACACACTTACGTACACCTTGATATGGGTCGCTGATTATGTATATACTGTTGTTCTAAATGTGCTTACCGATCCCACCGAGTTCTCTGGTCTTGGACGGGAAGAATGATCGGCCTATGTTGTCCACAAGTGTCACCCAATTCAAGAGACCGAGTGATCTCTTCGTTCTCTCTCCCTCATTCTCCCCGCTGTCATTTCCTTCGCAGTTTCTGGGTACGGTGCAGGAAGCGCCGCTGATGCTATCAGCTCCGCTATTCAGATGGCGCTTGATAAGATTGTCCAAATAGCTGCTGTCAGAGATGTGCCTAGATGACGATGGCGCGTTCGCGTTTGGCTTTTTGACGCCGTCCAGGGAACAGAGCTCAAAATGGCCACAGTTGGAAGGCATTAACTTGTCCAGTGTGAAGCCTGGGCTGAGAGCTAGATCGATCTAAAAACAGATTTAATAATAATAGTATCAGCAACGAACGTATTTGCTTATATATCAGGCAAAAAAGAAGAGCTATAAACTTGCGAAGCAAAATCAAATCTCTTAGATTAGAATATTTTTATATATTCTTATGAAAGTAATAAGATATAGTAATACAGATAAGATTAAAATATAACACAAACTTAATATTAAAAAAGCGATGAAATTGTTAGGTATACAAAAAATGTATAAGCGAGAAGAAAAGTGTGTTTGCATATACTCTTAGGCCAAAAACCTCACAATACAGGATTGTGTAAACTCAACGTGCAGAAGTTAACTGACACACAGGTTGTAAATAATTGTTGATAAGGATGTCAGCTGGCGAAATTTATAACAACGGAAGGCTGTAAAGAACCTATTTACCGTAATTTACGGAGGCAGTACTCTAATTATAGATTAAAAACAAATGAAGAGATTTAAAGCTCCCGAAACTACTTATGATAAAATTAAAGGTGGCGGCACAATATTAACAATGATTGCGACAACGATGAAACTCTCTCTCTCTCTCTCTCTCTCTCTCTCTCTCTCTCTCTCTCTCTCTCTCTCTCTCTCTCTCTCTCTGTGAGGAGAGACTTTGAGCTCCCCAAACTACTTATAATAATATCAAAGGCGGCGGCACAGTATTAATAATGATTACGATAACAACTCTCTCTCTCTCTCTCTCTGAAGAGACTTTGAGCTCCCCAAACTACTTATAATGATATCAAGGCGGTGGCACAGTATTAATAATGATTACGATAACAACTCTCTCTCTCTGTGTGTGTGTGTGTGTGTGTGTGTGTGTGTGTGTGTGTGTGTGTGTGTGTGTGTGAAGAGAGACTTTGAGCTCCCCAAACTACTTATGATATATCTATAGCGGAGGCACAGTATTAACAATGATTACGATAACAACAAAACTCTCTCTCTCTCTCTCTCTCTCTCTCTCTCTCCTCTCTCTCTCTCTCTCTCTCTCTCTCTCTCTCTCTCTCTAGTGAATCTTGACCCGAAAGGGTGCAGACCTAAATGAAATTTTGACGGCAAGGTCAAGTGTCAACTCATAGGTCTAATAAAGCTAGTTTTTCCAGCCCTCAAACCCATCTGAGAGTGTACGAGTGTCCTCAAACGAGGGAGAGTCTGGAACTTATTGTCTTTCATTTAGGTCTGTCTTGAATGGAGTCTTCCGGCCTCCTCTGGGTTAGGCATAAAGAGAGGAGACACTTCATTGACTTTCAAAATCGTAAACCTTTCCGAACAATCGAGAGAATCTCACTTGTGTGGATTTCACAGAACGTTGCATTTGCCGTAAAAGGAAATATTTTTTTAATCTTGATCCTGCAAAGGCATTAATGTAATATTTACATGAATGGAGATGTGTAAAATATCTTTTATGGAACCGAGTGATAAGTGGAATAACTGAAATCATGAAACTTTTACTTTACATTTAACTGAATGTTAAATTAAAATTAACTACGTATTTAGAACTTTAACATTTCTGTGTACTTGATTAAATATTGTTTATGATGGGAAAAAATCATAAGGACAAGTATATCCGGCAATGAAAGAGACTTTCTGAACTTGATATTTTTTTCCCTTTTCGTAATTTAGCACAAGAAAAATCTTAGGAAAAAATGGTTGAAGAAGTTGGCAAGCGAGTGGGAAGATCAAAGGGAGCAGATGAAAAGTTGAAAAAAAGCCCGAAAGCGGTGCAGCTGATGACCGGAAGGCAGCTGCAAATTGCAAAGAACTTGATTAACTATTGCCGCAAAGCTCTGAGTGAAGCACACTTAGCAAACACCATCAACCCTCCCATTCCCCCCACCCCAACCACATCAAGACTCGGGGACAATTAGAAGAGCTACCAAAAGCACAGGGAAGCAATGAGTGGCTTTATTATCATCGTGGTTCTCCTATAATAATAATAATAATAATAATAATAATAATAATAATAATAATAATAATAATAATAATAATAAGTAGTAGTAGTAGTAGTAGTAGTAGTAGTAGTAGTAGTAGTAGTAAATATTATTAATAATAATATACTAGAGCAATCAGGGATTTCAGACCTATGTCAATGAATATTGACAACACTTATCTAAAGTCTACGGACATCGCCTCCCACTTTTCATATGCTGACTGTACAGTAGATGCTGGGTGAAAAGTGCATTGTTGTTCCAAAATCGTGATCTTGATCCGTATGACCTCCAAAATTTCATGGTTTCTTTCGGTGCATAATGTCTATCCATTGTTAAAATTTGGTGAAAATCTAAAGTGTAATTTTTTGGACGTAATCTTTAATTGTGAAAAATGCAAATCCGGCTCCAAATTATCTCCAAAAGTTAATGGGATCGTAAATGACGTCTGTGGTGAGTTTTTTGTCAAAATCTGTCGAGTAGTTTTGACGTAATCATATCCACAAACAAATAAATAAATAAGCTGACTAGAAAAGAAGAAGAAGAAGAAGAAGAAGAAGAAGAAGAAGAAGAAGAAGAAGAAGAATTGCGACAAAACATAATAATAAAAAGGAGGAGAAAATTTGCTTGAATTAGTCCTAAACTTGAAAATGCATAAATTCATAAGAAATTCGACGAGCAGGTTTCCAGTTACTTTCAGCAAAGCCATTGAATAAGGAAACTTTTGAGTTGCAATAATAATGAAGGAGGACGAGAGAGATGTAAAAGTTTGGAAGTGGATTATGCTTTCTATAATCATCATAATTCGATGCGGAGAACACGGGCATATAGATATACATTCCTATATTAAGAAATATATTATTATATATTTACATTCCTGCGTTATTGAAATAATTGAGAGATGCATTTACAGTTCTTAGTTATGGGATAATGTATAAGAGATTTTGCATTCCAACGACCCCAAGAAAATTGCTTGCCGACTCCAACTGGGGTCGCGACCCCAGGGTTGGGAACCTCTGCTTTATAGGAAATTATGAATTTATAATTATTATATATTTACATTCCTGCGTTATTGAAATAATTGAGAGATATATTTACAGTTCGAAGTTATGGACTAACGTATAAGAGATTTTGCATTCCAAGGTTTGAAAATTAATTTACGAAATATATTTACATTCTAGGTTATGGGATAATATACGGGAGATATAAGCCTTCTCAAGTTAGGGATCAATGTTTGAAGTATATTTGCATTCTTAAATTGAAGAATAATGACTCAAATATGTTTACATTCCAAGACTAAGGAATTATGAATGATACATATTTACATTCTTAGATTAAGGAATAATAAATTATAATAAATTATACATTTACATTCCTTGATTAAGGAATAATGAATATGTCTACATTCCGAAGGTATGGAATAATGTATGCGAGATATACATTTCTAGGTTATGGGATGATATTGGAATCATGTAGATTCTTATTATATAGAATTGTGTACGAGATAAACATCCCTTGATTATGGAATGAGGAATGTTAAATACATATATTAATTGATTACGGTATAATATACGAGAGATCACATTCTTAGTCTAGGTAATATTGTATGAAAAATACAGATGTTACTAGATAACAGTATAATTCACAAAGCAGACGTGACTTTGGAAAAAAAAAAATACTTTCAAGTTTCAATATTCATTTTCCAGATGTGTAAGTTTGGTCACAAATATTTGTCATGGAAATAGGTGAGAGAGAGAGAGAGAGAGAGAGAGAGAGAGAGAGAGAGAGAGAGAGAGAGAGAGAGAGAGAGAGAGAGAGAGAGAGAGGAAAAAAAAATATTTCCTCTAGTCACACACACACTTTCATAGACAGACACACACGCACACACACACACACACAAACACACACACACTCACACACACGCAAAAGCGCACAGATGCAATATTCTCCGATAATAGTGCTTGGCTCATGACTTTCTCAAGGACATCTCACCTTTGGAAACTCGCAAGACATTATTGAATCAAGACTAAATTTTGCCTCCAGAATTTCCCAATTTATGCTTTCGGCTAGCCAGCTTTATTCTCTTATATTCCATTCCTCGTCCCTACAGTAATTGTATTAATTGTATTACCGTTCTTGCATTCAATACGTATTTTTCATCACCATATATCTATTTTAGTCATAAACATTTATTTGAATAAATTCCAGTAATTAGGCTGCTGTGATAATAAAGCACAAAAGAACACCCATTCCACCAATTAACAAGATTTCTTCAGCCCTAAATCATAACATGCATGATGTGCCACGATTTCTCTGCAAAAATCCAGGGATTGCATCAAGGGAGTCGCTCTCGAAGTCTTAAAGCTGATACAAATTCATTCACTTATAAACAAGTTGCCAATTAAGGAAGTTTTATTGTAAATTCTAATTAGACATCCGTCTTTTAAATATATAACTTCAACGAGTAAAATTATCTTTCGCAAATACCAGATACTTTATTTCAGATTGTTTTTTTCTCAGAAAGGGGGTTTTTCATTGGAAGGTTGATGAAACCTTTGGGGTTTATAAGGGTTTTCCAAACGACAATTAATGAACTGTAAGATTGTAGGTAGTAGGTTGGCCAAGGCACCCGCTACCCATTGAGATACTACCGCTAGAGAGTTATGGGGTCCTTTGACTGGTCAGACAGTACTACATAGGATCCTTCTCTCTGGTTACGGTTCATTTTCCCTTTGCCTACACATACACCAAATAGTCCGGCCTATTCTTACATATTCTTCTCTGTCCTCATATACCTGACAACACTGAGATTACAAAATAATCCTTCTCTCAAGAGGTTAACTACTGCACTATAATTGTTCATTGTTCCGGGGAAGGGTGGAGACTTTAGCTATGGTAAGCAACTCTTCTACGGGAAGGACACTCATAATCAAACCAATGTTCTCTAGTCTTGGGTAATGCCATAGCCTTTGTACCATGATCTTTCGCTGTCTTAGGTTAGAGTTCTCTTGCTTGAGGGTACACTCGGGGACACTATTCTATCTCATTTCTCTTGCTCTTATTTCGTTGAAGTTTTATGGTTTATATATGAAATATCTATTTCAATTGTTGTTACTGTTCTTAAATATTTCATTCTAATTAATTAATTAATTCTCTTTTTCCTTGTTTCCTTTCCTCACTAGGCTATTTTTCCTGCTGGAGCCCTTGGACTTACAGCATCTTGCCTTTCCAACTAGGGTTGTAGCTTAGCAAGTAATAATAATAATAATAATAATAATAATAATAATAATATGAGCCTGATTATTTAGAGATACTGACAAACAATGAGATGGGTACGGTTTTAAGATAACATCAATGCCACTTCAATTTAATGCTTCCAATGTTGTGCAATTATGCTCTGGATTAGTTTCAATTTATGACAATTCTGTTTTCAAGTACCATATCAATGGGGTACAGGTCGATGGATTAGCCTTCTAGGGATGAGAGGTCTGTTCGAAATTTGCAACTTAAAACAGTAGGTAGTGGGTTACACCAGACACCAGTTGAGATACTACTGCTAGAGAGTTATTTTGTCTTTTGACTGGCCAAATAATACTAAATTGGACCCCTCTCTGGTACGGTATTTTTTTTCCTTTGCCTACACATACACCCAATAGTCTGACATATTTTTCCATATTCTCCTCTGTCTTCATACACCTGACAACACAGATTACCAAAAAATTCTTCTTCGCTCAAGGGGTTAACAACTGTGCTGTAATTGGTGAGAGGATACTTCCCTCTTGGGAAGGGAAGAAGAGACTCTTTAGCAGCTATTCTAGGCAAAGGATACTCCAAAATCAAACCACTGTTCTCTAGTCTTGGGTAGTGCCATAGCCTCTGTACCGTGGTCTTCCACTGTCTAGGGATAGAGTTCTCTTGCTTGAGGGTGCACTCTGGCACAGTATTCTATCTATTTCCTTACATACTTTCCTCACTAGGCTATTTTCCCTGATAGAGTCCTAGGACATATAGCATCCTACTTTTTAAATATGGTTGTAGCTTAGATGATGACAATAATAATAATAATAATAATAATAATAATAATAATAATAATAATAATAATAATAATAATAATAATTGGTAGATGATCCTCCAATTCAGGTGAAAGTATCATGTCAAATACCGTAGACTTTAAGCATTCTAGCTTATAAAAATGAAAAGGGGATTTTTCCCAATGAAGGAGATGGATGTAAGTTTTATTCATCCAATAATCAAACAGAAGTAAGATGTATCAAATATGGAATTCATTGTGAGTTAAGATGTATGCAACCTTAAAATTATTTATGTAGTATAAAAAAAACTATTGTAACTGTATCTGTACAAAGTCTTGCTAATAAGAAGAAAAAAAAAGTTCCAAAAAAGTCTGTGAGCATGATATCACATGCCACACATTCTTCTTTAGATATGTTCACGGCCCTTCAGTTTTGATGGCGTCTAGCATTTACTGGTGTAAACCCATCCAAGTACTATCTAGATCCAAAGTCACGGAAATTTCTTCATCGAACGACCAATGGCAGAGCCAATAAGCCATCACCAGTGAAGGTAAAAATTAAATTCTTTACTAATCATTTCAGTTTATATGTTTGAATCCATAGGGTACAAAATGAAATAGCTGTCCTAAAAATATAATAACTTTTTATGACAACGCAACACCAGAATATTTTCACGAGGATATTCACACAAAAGCACCAGCCTCTAGTTATATATAAAGGCAGCATATTACCCGAAGGTAATTCTAAACCATAAACGGGGAAAATGTGCTCAGAACGGTGTCCTCAATTTCGGAGCAGCACATGGCTTATAACCGTGGGGGGATTCACCCTCTCCTGTCTTGATCCTTTTATTATCTAAGGGTCGACAACACTCGATATAAACATGAAAAGACTCGCATGTGATTGTCAATAACTGAACAGAGCGAAATAGGGACCGGCGTGCATGTACGTACGTACGACGTACGTGCCCCCCCAACCACATATACTGTATATATATAATATATATATATATATATATATATATATATATATATATATATATATATATATATATATATAAAT
>NC_090752.1:44412194-44422325 GCF_036898095.1 Palaemon carinicauda
AAAGAATTTAACGCCGAAGAAGGTATGCACTCTCATTATGCTCTGAGGGTTTAATGATGAAGAAGGTATGCACTCTCATTATGCTCAAAGAATTTAACGCTGAAGAAGGTATGCACTCTCATTATGCTCAAAGAATTTAACGCTGAAGAAGGTATGCACTCTCATTATGCTCTGAGGGTTTAATGCTGAAGAAGGTATGCACTCTCATTATGCTCAAAGAATTTAACGCTGAAGAAGGTAAGCACTCTCATTATGCTCTGAGGGTTTAATGCTGAAGAAGATATGCACTCTCAATATGCTCAGAGGGTTTAATGCTGAAGAAGATACGTTCTCTCAGTATGCTCAGTCCGTTTAATGCTGAAAAAGGTAAGCACTCTCAATATGCTCAGAGGGTTTAATGCTGAAGAAGGTATGCACTCTCAATATGCTCAGAGGGTTTAATGCTGAAGAAGGTATGCACTCTCAATATGCTCAGAGGGTTTAATGCTGAAGAAGGTATGCACTCTCAATATGCTCAGAGGGTTTAATGCTGAAGAAGGTATGCACTCTCAATATGCTCAGAGGGTTTAATGCTGAAGAAGATACGTTCTCTCAGTATGCTCAGTCCGTTTAATGCTGAAAAAGGTAAGCACTCTCAATATGCTCAGAGGGTTTAATGCTGAAGAAGGTAGGCACTCTCAATATGCTCAGAGGGTTTAATGCTGAAGAAGGTATGCACTCTCAATATGCTCAAAGAATTTAACGCTGAAGAAGGTATGCACTCTCATTATGCTCAAATAATTTAACGCTGAAGAAGGTATGCACTCTTATTATGCTCTGAGGGTTTAATGCTGAAGAAGGTATGCACTCTCATTATGCTCAAAGAATTTAACGCTGAAGAAGGTATGCACTCTCATTATGCTCTGAGGGTTTAATGCTGAAGAAGGTATGCACTCTCATTATGCTCAAAGAATTTAACGCTGAAGAAGGTATGCACTCTCAATATGCTCAGAGGGTTTAATGATGAAGAAGGTATGCACTCTCAATATGCTCAGAGGGTTTAATGCTGAAGAAGGTATGCACTCTCAATATGCTCAGAGGGTTTAATGCTGAAGAAGGTATGCACTCTCAATATGCTCAAAGAATTTAACGCTGAAGAAGGTAAGCACTCTCATTATGCTCAAAGAATTTAACGTTGAAGAAGGTACGCACTCTCATTATGCTCTGAGGGTTTAATGATGAAGAAGGTATGCACTCTCATTATGCTCAAAGAATTTAACGCTGAAGAAGGTATGCACTCTCATTATGCTCTGAGGGTTTAATGCTGAAGAAGGTATGCACTCTCAATATGCTCAGAGGGTTTAATGCTGAAGAAGGTATGCACTCTCAATATGCTCAGAGGGTTTAATGCTGAAGAAGGTATGCACTCTCAATATGCTCAAAGAATTTAACGCTGAAGAAGGTATGCACTCTCATTATGCTCAAAGAATTTAACGTTGAAGAAGGTACGCACTCTCATTATGCTCTGAGGGTTTAATGATGAAGAAGGTATGCACTCTCATTATGCTCAAAGAATTTAACGCTGAAGAAGGTATGCACTCTCATTATGCTCTGAGGGTTTAATGCTGAAGAAGGTATGCACTCTCAATATGCTCAGAGGGTTTAATGCTGAAGAAGGTATGCACTCTCAATATGCTCAGAGGGTTTAATGCTGAAGAAGGTATGCACTCTCAATATGCTCAAAGAATTTAACGCTGAAGAAGGTATGCACTCTCATTATGCTCAAAGAATTTAACGTTGAAGAAGGTACGCACTCTCATTATGCTCTGAGGGTTTAATGATGAAGAAGGTATGCACTCTCATTATGCTCAAAGAATTTAACGCTGAAGAAGGTATGCACTCTCATTATGCTCTGAGGGTTTAATGCTGAAGAAGGTATGCACTCTCAATATGCTCAGAGGGTTTAATGCTGAAGAAGGTATGCACTCTCAATATGCTCAGAGGGTTTAATGCTGAAGAAGGTATGCACTCTCAATATGCTCAAAGAATTTAACGCTGAAGAAGGTAAGCACTCTCATTATGCTCTGAGGGTTTAATGCTCAAGAAGATATGCACTCTCAATATGCTCAGAGGGTTCAATGCTGAAGAAGGTATGCACTCTCAGTATGCTCAGTCCGTTTAATGCTGAAAAAGGTATGCACTCTCAATATGCTCAGAGGGTTTAATGCTGAAGAAGGTATGCACTCTCAATATGCTCAGAGGGTTTAACGCTGAAGAAGGTATGCACTCTCATTATGCTCAAAGAATTTAACGCTGAAGAAGGTATGCACTCTCATTATGCTCAAAGAATTTAACGCTGAAGAAGGTATGCACTCTCATTATGCTCAAAGAATTTAATGCTGAAGAAGGTATGCACTCTCATTATGCTCAAAGAATTTAACGCTGAAGAAGGTATGCACTCTCATTATGCTCTGAGGGTTTAATGCTGAAGAAGGTATGCACTCTCAATATGCTCAGAGGGTTTAATGCTGAAGAAGGTATGCACTCTCAATATGCTCAAAGAATTTAACGCTGAAGAAGGTATGCACTCTCATTATGCTCTGAGGGTTTAATGATGAAGAAGGTATGCACTCTCATTATGCTCAAAGAATTTAACGCTGAAGAAGGTATGCACTCTCATTATGCTCAAATAATTTAACGCTGAAGAAGGTATGCACTCTTATTATGCTCTGAGGGTTTAATGCTGAAGAAGGTATGCACTCTCATTATGCTCAAAGAATTTAACGCTGAAGAAGGTATGCACTCTCATTATGCTCTGAGGGTTTAATGCTGAAGAAGGTATGCACTCTCAATATGCTCAGAGGGTTTAATGCTGAAGAAGGTATGTACTCTCAATATGCTCAAAGAATTTAACGTTGAAGAAGGTACGCACTCTCATTATGCTCTGAGGGTTTAATGATGAAGAAGGTATGCACTCTCATTATGCTCAAAGAATTTAACGCTGAAGAAGGTATGCACTCTCATTATGCTCTGAGGGTTTAATGCTGAAGAAGGTATGCACTCTCAATATGCTCAGAGGGTTTAATGCTGAAGAAGGTATGCACTCTCAATATGCTCAGAGGGTTTAATGCTGAAGAAGGTATGCACTCTCAATATGCTCAAAGAATTTAACGCTGAAGAAGGAATGCACTCTCATTATGCTCAAAGAATTTAACGCTGAGGAAGGTATGCACTCTCATTATGCTCTGAGGGTTTAATGCTGAAGAAGGTATGCACTCTCAATATACTCTGAGGGTTTAATGCTAAAGAAGGTATGCACTCTCAATATGCTCAGAGGGTTTAATGCTGAAGAAGGTATGCACTCTCAATATGCTCAAAGAATTTAATGCTGAAGAAGGTAAGCACTCTCATTATGCTCTGAGGGTTTAATGCTCAAGAAGATATGCACTCTCAATATGCTCAGAGGGTTTAATGCTGAAGAAGGTATGCACTCTCAATATGCTCAGAGGGTTTAATGCTGAAGAAGATACGTTCTCTCAGTATGCTCAGTCCGTTCAATGCTGAAAAAGGTAAGCACTCTCAATATGCTCAGAGGGTTTAATGCTGAAGAAGGTAGGCACTCTCATTATGCTCAAAAGGTTTAATGCTGAAGAAGGTACGTTCTCTCAGAATGCTCAGTCGGTTTAATGCTGAAAAAGGTAAGCACTCTCAATATGCTCAGAGGGTTTAATGCTGAAAAAGGTAAGCACTCTCAATATGCTCAGAGAATTTAATGCTGAAGAAGGTATGCACTCTCATTATGCTCAAAGAATTTAACGCTGAAGAAGGTATGCACTCTCAATATGCTCAGAGGGTTTAATGTTGAAGATGGTATGCACTCTCAATATACTCAGAGAATTTAATGCTGAAGAAGGTATGCACTCTCATTATGCTCAGAGGGTTTAATGCTGAAGAAGGTATGCACTCTCAATATGCTCAGAGAGTTTAATGTTGAAGAAGGTATGCACTTTCAATATGCTCAGAGGGTTTAATGCTGAAGAAGGTATGCACTCTCAATATACTCAGAGAATTTAACACTGAAGAAGGTATGCACTCTCAATATGCTCAGAGGGTTTAATGCTGAAGAAGGTATGCACTCTCAATATGCTCGAAGAATTTAACGTTGAAGAAGGTACGGACTCTCATTATGCTCAGAGGGGTTAATGCTGAAGAAGGTATGCGGTCTCATTACACTCAGAGGGTTTAACGCTGAAGAAGGTATGCACTCTCAGTTACTCTGAGGGTTTAATGCTAGAGAAGGTATGCGCTCTCAGTATGCTCAGAGGGTTTAATGCTGAAGAAGTTATGCACTCGCAATATGCTCAGAGGGTTTAATGTTGAAGAAGGTATGCGTTGTCATTATGCTTAGAGGGTTTAATGCCGAAGAAGGTATGCACTCTCAGTATGCTCAGAGAGTGTAATGCTGAAGAAGGCATGCACTCTCAATATGATCAGAAGGTTTAATGTTGGAGAAGGAATGCACATTCATTATGATCGGAGGGTTTAATGCTGGAAAAGGTATGTGCCCTCATTATGCTCAGAGGGTTTAATGCTGAAGATGGTAAGCACTCTCAGTATGCTCAGAGGGTTTAATGCTGAAGAATGTCTGCACTCTCAGTATGCTAAGGCATGCACTCTCAATGTGCTCAGAAGGTTTGATACTGGAAAAGGAATGCACATTCATTATGATCAGAGGGTTTAATGTTAAAGAAGGTATGTACTCTCAGTAAGCTCAATAGGTTTAATGCTAGAGAAGGTATGCGCTCTCAGTATGCTCAGAGGGTTTAACGCTGAAGAAAGTATGCACTCTCAGTATGCTCAGTGGGTTTAATGCTGAAGAAGCTATGCACTCGCAGTATGCTCAGAGTATAATCCTGGAGAAGGTATGCACTCTCAGTATGCTAAGTGGGTTTAATGCTGATATAGGCATGCACTCTCAGTATTCTCAAGGGGTTTAAAGCTGAGGAAGGTACGCACTCGCAATATTCTCCAAGGGTTTAATCTAGGAGAAGTATACGCTCTCATAATGCTCAGAGGGTTTAATGCTGAAGAAGGTATGCACTCTCAGTATGCTCAGTGGGTTTAATGCTGATATAGGTATGCACTCTCAGTATTCTCAAGGGGTTTAAGGCTGAGGAAGGTACGCACTCGCAATATTCTCAAAGGGTTTAATCCGGGAGAAGTATACGCTCTCAAAATGCTCAGAGGGTTTAATGCTGAAGAAGCTATGCACTCGCAGTATGCTCAGAGTATAATCCTGGAGAAGGTATGCACTCTCAGTATGCTAAGTGGGTTTAATGCTGATATAGGCATGCACTCTCAGTATTCTCAAGGGGTTTAAAGCTGAGGAAGGTACGCACTCGCAATATTTTCAAAGGGTTTAATCCAGGAGAAGTATACGCTCTCATAATGCTCAGAGGGTTTAATGCTGAAGAAGGTATGCACTCTCAGTATGCTCAGTGGGTTTAATGCTGATATAGGTATGCACTCTCAGTATTCTCAAGGGGTTTAAGGCTGAGGAAGGTACGCACTCGCAATATTCTCAAAGGGTTTAATCCGGGAGAAGTATACGCTCTCAAAATGCTCAGAGGGTTTAATGCTGAAGAAGGTATGCACTCTCAGTATGCTCAGTGGGTTTAATGCTGATATAGGTATGCACTCTCAGTATTCTCAAGGGGTTTAAGGCTGAGGAAGGTACACACTCGCAATATTTTCAAAGGGTTTAATCCGAGAGAAGGTATGCGCTCTCATAATGCTCGGATGGTTTAATGCTGAAGAAGGTATGCACTCTCAGTATGCTCAGTGGGTTTAATGCTGATATAGGTATGCACTCTCAGTATTCTCAAGGGGTTTAAGGCTGAGGAAGGTACGCACTCGCAATATTTTCAAAGGGTTTAATCCGAGAGAAGGTATGCGCTCTCATAATGCTCGGAGGGTTTAGTAATTGTTTACAACACCACGCTCTCCATTTACTCGAAAATAATGCAATCCTGCAGTTATCATCTTCTTGCACAGTAATTAGGTGGTTATTTAAATTCTGGGAAAGCAATACTTAGCAAGATATATTGAGGAAGGGGGAAGGGGTTATAAAAAGAAAATAGCTCGGTTTCCTCACTGAAGGACTTCGATCTGACATGTCAACATAGTCAACCAAACAGAATTCGTGATGCCAGCGTACATAAACATTAGTTCGTGATGCCAGCGTACATTTGATATATTGTATATTCAAAATATACTTAATTAAAAATGGATTAATTACTCAAAAGTGTCCATAAAATATGCAATTTACAAATAGTGACAATTTTGAGTAATCAGTCAATGTCTAATTTAGTATATTTTGAATATACAGTTTATCAAATGTACGCTGGGATCACGAGCTTCTGTTAATGTACGCTGGCATCACGAATTCTGTTTGGTTGACTGTGTTGACACGTCAGTTCTAAGTCGTTTAGTGAGGAAACCGAGCTATTTTCTTTATATAACCACTTCCACCTTCCTCAACATATCTTGCTAATTATTGCTTTCCCAAAATTTAAATAACCACCTAATTACTGTGCAAGAAGATGAGAACTGTGGGATTGCATTATTTTGGAGTAAATGGAGAGCGTGGTGGTGTAAACAATTACCGAGGGTTTAATGCTGAAGAAGGTCTGCACTCTCAGTATGCTCAAAGGGTTTAATGATGATGGTATACGCTCTCATTATGCACAGAGGGTATAATGCTGGAGAAGGTATGAACTCTCGGTATGCTCAAAGGGTTTAATGCTGGAGATGGTATGTGCTCTCATTATGCTCAGAGGGTTTAATGCTGAAGAAGGAATGCGCATTCATTATGCTCAGAGGGATTAATGCTGGAGATTGCATGCGCTCTTATTATGCTCAGAGGTTTTAATGCTGAAGATGGTATGTGCTTTCAGTAAGCTCAAAGGGTTTGATGATGAAGATGGTATGCGCTCTTATGCTCAAAGCGTTTAATGCTGGAGAAGGTATGAACTCTCGGTATGCTCAAAGGGTTTAATGCTGGAGATGGTATGCGCTCTCATTATGCTCAGAGGGTTTAATGCTGAAGAAGGAATGCGCATTCATTATGCTCAGAGGGATTAATGCTGGAGATTGCATGCGCTCTTATTATGCTCAGAGGGTTTAATGCTGAAGACGGTATGTGCTTTCAGTAAGCTCAAAGGGTTTAATGATGAAGATGGCATGCGCTCTTATTATGCTCAGAGGGTTTAATGCTGAAAATGGTATGTGCTTTCAGTAAGCTCAAAGGGTTTAATGATGAAGATGGTATGCACTCTTACTATGCTCAAAGCGTTTAATGCTGGAGATGGTATGCGCTCTCATTATGCTAAAGAGGGTTTAATGCTGAAGAAGGAATGCACATTCATTATGCTAAGAGGGTTTAATGCTGAAGAAGGAATGCACATTCATTATGCTCAGAGGCTTTAATGCTGAAGATGGTATGTGCTTTCAGTAAGCTCAAAGGGTTTAATGATGAAAATGGTATGCGCTCTTAATATGCTCAAAGCGTTTAATGCTGGAGAAGGTATGAACTCTCATTATGCTCAGAGGGTTTAATGCTGAAGAAGGAATGCGCATTCATTATGCTCAGAGGGATTAATGCTGGAGATTGCATGCGCTCTTATTATGCTCAGAGGGTTTAATGCTGAAGATGGTATGTGCTCTCATTATGCTCAAATGGTTTAATGATGAAGATGGTATGCGCTCTCAGTATGCTTAGAGGGTTTAATGCTGAAGAAGGTATGCACTCTCAGTATTCTCAAGGGGTTTAAGGCTGAGGAAGGTACGCACTTGCAATATTTTCAAAGGGTTTAATCCGGGAGAAGGTATGCGCTCTCATAATGCTCGGAGGGTTTAATGCTGAAGAAGGTCTGCACTCTCAGTATGCTCAAAGGGTTTAATGATGATGATATGCGCTCTCATTATGCTCAAAGGGTTTAATGCTGGAGATGGTATGCGCTCTCATTATGCTCAGAGGGTTCAATGCTGAAGAATGTATGCGCTCTCATTATGCGCAGAGGGTTTAATGATGAAGATGGTATGTGCTCTCAGTATGCTCAAAGGGTTTAATGATGAAAATGGTATGCGCTCTCATTATACTCAAAGGGTTTAATGCTGAAGAAGGTATGCACTCTCAATATGCTCAGAGGGTTTAATGCTGGAGATGGTATGCGCTCTTATTATGCTCAGAGGGCTTAATGCTGGAAAAGGTATGCACTGTCAGTATGCTCAGTTTGTTTAATGCTCGAGAAGGTATGCACTCTCAGTATACTGAGAGGGTTTAATGCTGGAGAAGCTGTGGACTCTCAATATGCTCAGAGGCTTTAATGCTGGAGAAGGTATGCGTTTTCACTATGCTTACAGGCCTTAACGTTAGAGAAATATGCACTCTCAAAGTGTTTACACAGCCTAATGCTGGGGAATGTATGCACGTTCAATTTGCTTATAGTGTTTAAAGCTATAATAGCTGTGTGCTCTCAATGTGCTTACAAGGTTTAATGCTGTAAGAGGTATAAGTTCTAAGCATGCTTACAGGGTTTAATGCTAGAGTAAGTAGGTATGCAATCTCAATGTGCTTACACAGGTAAACGCTTGAGGAGTTATACATCCTAAATATGCTTACAGGGCTTAAACGCTAGAGAAGGTATGCACCTTCAATATAATTACAGGCCTTAACCCTAGAAGAGTTGTGAGTACAGCTTGACACCGGGGGAAGTAGGCACTTTCAATTTGCTTACGGGGTTTAATGCTGGAAGAGGTATGTGCACTAAGTATGGTTACAGGGCTTCACTTTGGCTAAGGTACAGTATGTGTACCAGATATGCTCACTGGTTTCAACAGTAATGAAGGTTTGCGTTACTGAGGGTATTTTCTTTAAATGTACTCACATAATTTAATATTGGTGGGTTATACATCCTCAAAGCTTCACGTTGGTGAGGCCACTAGCTTCAAATATATTCTAAGGGCTTAACGTAGGCAGAATTATGCGACTTTAAAGCGCTTTTAAGGTTCTGGATTCATAAATCCATGCGTTCAAAGGGTTTAACACATTTTCACGTGTATTTGAAGGGGCTAATGTTAACAAAAGTATTATAGCCACGAAAACAAGAGTGAAAAGACTTGATTGGAATTAGTACTTTCGTCTTATTAGTGACATTAACACGTCGATGTCACTAAGAAGACGAGAGTAAGCTACTGACACCAATCAAGTCCTTTCAATTTTCCTTTCGTGGGCATTATACATATTTTATGCTTATCACGTGTGATATCTACTTATAAATATAATCATAACGAAAATAAAATATAAAAAAGAAATAAAAATACCGTGTATATAAAAAAAAAGGAATGAATGATCCAAACTCCCCTTGCTCTGGTCATCAAAGCTGATAACGGCCTAAGACCAGATTCCAGTCACATTTCACAGACACAGTTGGCAGCCGTCGCATGAAACTTTTTGGTAATTGGATGCCTGCATGCAAAGCCCTGCCTTACGTTATGCTAGAATACAAACATTTTTTCGGTAAATTTCATGTGCGATTTTCTGAAAGGGACTATGCTCCATACGCGTTGAGCATATTCAGAGCATTCTGCTGACAGCAATCCTACGAGAGCATCTGTGATGGACTGTTATGAGAGAAGCCTCTCCAAAAGCGAGATGAAATATGACATCTAGGTGATGGTTTCTGTATGTCTCTTGGAAATAGAGGAGCGTGCGCGACATGCATACACACACAGACCTTCTGAGAGAGAGAGAGAGAGAGAGAGAGAGAGAGAGAGAGAGAGAGAGAGAGAGAGAGAGAGAGAATGTCAGTATTCAGTCAAAATGTAAACCCTCATAATTACAGCCATGCCCCAACAGAATGATAAAAGTATTCACCAGATATCTCTGTCCATCTCAGTCTCTGGCTTTCCATGCTTTTGAGAACTGCGTTTCAGATGTAAAGGACAATCCCCTCTGATCTAAGCTTTTAAAAGTCAAACAAAACATTGGTCGTCTCTTCCACTTCAATAATATGCAAATGCTTTCGGGAATTTCGTAAATACGTAAACACGGTGATAAATTTCAGCGAAGGGGAGAGAGAGAGAGAGAGA
>NC_090752.1:44422825-44430325 GCF_036898095.1 Palaemon carinicauda
AATGATTTATCATTACCATGAATTCTTGTGGTCACAGTCACCAATTCAACGTAATGCTATGGCTATGACTTTTCATTTTCTTTCTTTCCAATAATGCTTGGTCATTCTTTCCACCGAACACATCGAAAAATCCCTTAGGAAATGAAACCACAACTTCTACTTCCAAGATTCAATCCCAACTCCTTCACATTCATAAAGATTTGTGTTTAGGAACCAAAAGTAGAGAAGTAACTCACTTATATTTTGATGTGTCAAAATCAGCAATGAATATTTTTTTTTTTCTTTTTTTTAATATGCTGATGGTGGTAATGATGTCGTTTGATCTATAGTATCGGTTATTCCTTTCATACGGTCATTAAAAACCATGATAATGCTAATAACGTATTCACGAGAGAGAGAGAGAGAGAGAGAGAGAGAGAGAGTTGTAGCCCAAAGTAACATCCTAATCGATGAAAGAGTAAACACCATCAACAGAATTATATATAAAGGAGAGAGAGAGAGAGAGAGAGAGAGAGAGAGGAGAGAGAGAGAGTTGTAGCCCAAAGTAACATCCTAATCGATGAAGAGTAAAAACCATCAACAGAATTATATATAAAGGAGAGAGAGAGAGAGAGAGAGAGAGAGAGAGAGAGAGTTGTAGCCCAAAGTAACATCCTAATCGATGAAAGAGTAAACACCATCAACAGAATTATATATAAAGGAGAGAGAGAGAGAGAGAGAGAGAGAGAGAGAGAGAGAGTTGTAGCCCAAAGTAACATCCTAATCGATGAAAGAGTAAAAACCATCAACAGAATTATATATAAAGGAGAGAGAGAGAGAGAGGAGAGAGAGAGAGAGAGAGAGTTGTAGCCCAAAAGTAACATCCTAATCGATGAAAGAGTAAAACCATCAACAGAATTATATATAAAGGAGAGAGGAGAGAGAGAGAGAGAGAGAGAGAGAGAGAGAGTTGTAGCCCAAAGTAACATCCTAATCGATGAAAGAGTAAAAACCATCAACAGAATTATATATAAAGGAGAGAGAGAGAGAGAGAGAGAGAGAGAGAGAGTTGTAGCCCAAAGTAACATCCTAATCGATGAAAGAGTAAAAACCATCAACAGAATTATATATAAAGGAGAGAGAGAGAGAGAGAGACGAGAGAGAGAGAGAGAGTTGTAGCCCAAAGTAACATCCTAATCGATGAAAGAGTAAACGCCATCAACAGAATTATATATAAAGGAGAGAGAGAGAGAGAGAGAGAGTGATGAGAGAGAGAGAGAGAGAGTTGTAGCCCAAAGTAACATCCTAATCGATGAAAGAGTAAAAACCATCAACAGAATTATATATAAAGGAGAGAGAGAGAGAGAGAGAGAGAGAGAGAGAGAGAGTTGTGGCCTTAAGTAACATCCTAATCGATGAAAGAGTAGACACCATCAACAGAATTATATATAAAGGAGAGAGAGAGAGAGAGAGAGAGAGAGAGAGCTGTAGCCTAAAGTAACATACTAATCGATGAAAGAGTAAACACCATTAACAGAATTATATATAAAGGAGAGAGAGAGAGAGAGAGAGAGAGAGAGAGAGCTGTAGCCTAAAGTAACATCCTAATCGATGAAAGAGTAAACACCATCAACAGAATTACATATAAAGGAGAGAGAGAGAGAGAGAGAGAGAGAGAGAAGAGAGAGCTGTAGCCTAAAGTAACATCCTAATCGATGAAAGAGTAAACACCATCAACAGAATTACATATAAAGGAGAGAGAGAGAGAGAGAGAGAGAGAGAGAGAGAGTTGTGGCCTAAAGTAACATCCTAATCGGTGAAAGAGTAAACACCATCAACAGAATTATATATAAAGGAGAAAGAGAGAGAGAGAGAGAGAGAGAGAGAGAGAGAGAGCTGTAGCCTAAAGTAACATCGTAATCGATGAAAGAGTAGACACCATCAACAGAATTATATATAAAGGAGAGAGAGAGAGAGAGAGAGAGAGAGAGTTGTGGCCTTAAGTAACATCCTAATCGATGAAAGAGTAGACACCATCAACAGAATTATATATAAAGGAGAGAGAGAGAGAGAGAGAGGAGAGAGAGAGAGAGAGAGCTGTAGCCTAAAGTAACATCCTAATCGATGAAAGAGTAAACACCATCAACAGAATTACATATAAAGGAGAGAGAGAGAGAGAGAGAGAGAGAGAGAGAGAGAGAGTTTGTGGCCTAAAGTAACATCCTAATCGGTGAAAGAGTAAACACCATCAACAGAATTATATATAAAGGAGAGAGAGAGAGAGAGAGAGAGAGAGAGAGAGAGCTGTAGCCTAAAGTAACATCCTAATCGATGAAAGAGTAAACACCATCAACAGAATTACATATAAGGAGAGAGAGAGAGAGAGAGAGAGAGAGAGAGAGTTGTGGCCTAAAGTAACATCCTAATCGGTGAAAGAGTAAACACCATCAACAGAATTATATATAAAGGAGAAAGAGAGAGAGAGAGAGAGAGAGAGAGAGAGAGAGAGAGAGCTGTAGCCTAAAGTAACATCGTAATCGATGAAAGAGTAGACACCATCAACAGAATTACATATAAAGGAGAGAGAGAGAGAGAGAGAGAGAGAGAGAGAGAGAGTTGTAGCCTAAAGTGACATCCTAATCGATGAAAGAGTAAAAACCATCAACAGCATTATATATAAAGGAGAGAGAGAGAGAGAGAGAGAGAGAGAGAGAGAGTTGTGGCCTAAAGTAACATCCTAATCGATGAAAGAGTAGACACCATCAACAGAATTATATATAAAGAGAGAGAGAGAGAGAGAGAGAGGAGAGAGAGTTGTGGCCTAAAGTAACATCCTAATCGGTGAAAGAGTAAACACCATCAACAGAATTATATATAAAGAGAGAGAGAGAGAGAGAGAGAGAGAGAGAGAGAGCTGTAGCCTAAAGTAACATCCTAATCGATGAAAGAGTAAACACCATCAACAGAATTACATATAAAGGAGAGAGAGAGAGAGAGAGAGAGAGAGAGAGAGGAGCGAGAGAGAGAGAGAGAGAGAGAGAGAGAGAGAGTTGTAGCCTAAAGTGACATCCTAATCGATGAAAGAGTAAAAACCATCAACAGAATTATATATATAAGGAGAGAGAGAGAGGGAGAGAGAGAGAGAGAGAGAGAGAGAGAGAGAGAGAGTTGTGGCCTAAAGTAACATCCTAATCGATGAAAGAGTAGACACCATCAACAGAATTATATATAAAGAGAGAGAGAGAGAGAGAGAGAGAGAGAGAGAGAGAGCCTTACCTTATTGCCTTATTTTTTGTTTGGGTTCCCCCAGGTCCCTCAGTGTGAGGCACCTCGTACATCCACCAGAGAGTTGCTAATGCATCTTCCGGTGTATTTACATCTTCCAGTCTTGGATGGTCTGGGATGCATCTTAGGTATTTATCGAGCTTATTCTTAAACACATCTACGCTCACTCCTGATATGTTTCTTAGATGAGCTGGCAGCACATTAAATAGTCGCTGCATTATCGATGCTGGTGCGTAGTGGATTAATGTCCTGTGCGCCTTTCTTAGTTTACCTGGTATATTTTTTGGCACTATTAATCTACCTCGGCTTCCTCTTTCTGATATTTTTAGCTCCATGATGTTTTCAGTAATTCCTTCTATTTGCTTCCATGCTTGTATTATCATGTAGCGTTCTCTTCTCCTTTCTAGACTGTATAGTTTTAAAAATTTCAGTCTTTCCCAGTAGTCAAGGTCCTTAACTTCTTCTATTCTAGCAGTATAGGACCTTTGTACTCTCTCTATTTGCACAATATCCTTTTGGTAGTGTGGGTACCATATCACATTGCAGTACTCGAGTGTACTACGTACATAAGTTTTGTAAAGCATAATCATGTGTTCAGCTTTCCTTGTTTTAAAGTGTCTGAATAACATTCCCATTTTTGCTTTACATTTAGCCAACAGTGTTGCTATTTGGTCGTTGCATAACATATTCCTATTTAACATTACACCAAGGTCTTTAATTGCTTCCTTGTTTGTGATTGTCTCATTATTAGGTCCCTTGTATGCATATACCATTCCTTCTCTGTTTCCATAATTTATTGATTCGAATTTATCGGAGTTAAATACCATCCTATTTATCTCCACCCATTCATATATTTTGTTTAGATCTCTTTGTAGTGAGTTCCTATCTTCATCACAACTAATTTCTCTACTTATTCTTGTGTCATCGGCGAAACTTCTCACTACGGAGTTTTCAACATCACAGTCTATGTCTGAGATCATAATAACAAACAGCAGTGCAGCTAATACCGTACCTTGTGGCACACCAGATATTACCTGGGCTTCATCTGATTTCTCGTCATTTGCAACCACTATCTGTTTTCTGTTTTGCAGGAATTCTTTTACCCATTTTCCTATCTTTCCCACAATATTATGCTTTCTCATTTTTTTCTCCAATATGTTATGGTCTACCTTGTCAAAGGCTTTTGCAAAATCTAGATAGATCACATCTGTGTCTTTTTCATTTATCATATTTTTGTATATGTTTTCATAGTGTGCTATCAGTTGGGTCTGTGTACTTTTTCCAGGCACGAAACCGTGTTGACCCATATTAAACAAATTTATTTTTAACCAAATGGTTCATTCTTTTCTTTTTTATTACCCTCTCATACACTTTCATAATATGTGATGTTAGACTAACAGGTCTCTAATTGCTTGCCTCTAGTCTTGATCCACTTTTGAAGATAGGGGTTATATAAGCTAATTTATGTTTAACATATATCTCGCTCATATCTACACTTTGTCTTAGCAGTATTGCAAGCGGCTTCGCGATAGTGTTTGCTGTTTTTTTTAACAAAATCGCTGGAACTCCATCTGGTCCGGCTGCCGATCCATTTTTAATTTCGTTTATAGCCGTGACAATATCTGCTTCATTAATATCTATATCCGTTAGGTATTCAACATTTTCTTCTCATTTCTGTTTCATTATTCTCATTCGCAATTCTTGGTGTGAACTCACTCTTATATTTTTCTGCTAATATGTTGCATATTTCCTTTTTTCATTCGTTAGCCGTCCTTCAATTCTTAGAGGGCCTATTTCTAATCTCCCTTCATTCATCTTTTTTGCATAGGAGTAAAGTACTTTGGGGTTTCTTTTTATATTTTGAAGTGTCCTTTCTTCTAAGTCCCTTTTTTCATTTTCTTTCGACTGTATAATCTTTTGTTCTGCATTTTCTATCTTACATTTTATTTCCCACATTTTCCACACATTCTTTTCTTTTGCAAGATTTTTCTTCCACTTTCTAATTTTCTGAAATAAGATCCTTCTGTCTCTTGGTATGCACGTCTTTTTGTTTATTGTTTTTTTTTCGGTACATATTTTTCAACAATTTTCTCCAGTATTTTGTACAGTATGTCCGTATTTACCTGTATATTATCACTTACAAATACATTTTTCCATTCTTTATTCAGTTCTTCATTTATTTCTGACCATTTTATATTCTTACTGTAAAAATTATATTTTCCATATCCTTCCCAAAGTTTTGTGCTTTTATTAATTCTGCGATCACTTGCTTTGGAATGGACTATCAATTCTATGACATTGTGGTCTGAAATTCCCGTGTTATACACTATTATTTCTTTAACATAATTCACCTCATTCACAAATACTAGATCTAGGACATTTTCCTTTCTTGTTGGAATGTGGTTTATTTGTTGCATATTATGTTCTAATAGCATATCTTGAAGCTTTTCAAATTGCCTCTTATCTTCTGCGCTACTATTACTATCTTTTTTATATGTATACATACAACCACTTTCTTCTATCCGTTCTTTCCAATCCATGAAAGGAAAGTTAAAATCTCCGGATAGGAGTATATTCCAGTCTTTATGGTTTCTACATATATCATCTATTTTTTCTATTATTATGTCAAACTCCTTAGTGTTTGGGGGGTCTGTAAACTACAATATTCACTAGTTTTTCAAATTTAAATTCTACCGCAATCAATTCACATTCTGTGTTTTTCACAGACTTTTCCTTGATTTATATCTCTTCCATATATTGCGGTTCCCCCTTGATTCCTATTTTTTCTGTCTGATCTATAAGTTGTGGAAACCCTTTATCAGGTCATCACTGCCAGTCTCTTGGGAATACCATGTTTCACTTATATTTAATATATCTATTTTTTCAATTTGGGGTTAGTTCTTCTAAGAACTCTATTTTCCTTTTAGAGTTACTCGTGACTAAACCCTGTGCATTCATCACTATTATGGTTTGTGTTTCATCCCCATTATTTAATATTGGTTAATAATATGGATTCTCCCATGCTTCCTTCCTGTTCTGGTATGTTCTTTTCTTCATTTCCCGGAATTCTGCCATTAAAAAATCCAACTTTTCTATTATATTTGCTCTTTCGCCTTCATATTTATTTTTGTGTGTATACCTGCAATTGTCCCCATATCTGCACCAACCCCTGGCATTATAGATGCATTCTTTGTAGTTGGGCTCTAAATGTGCAGGTTTGGGTTGAAAGGCCTCATATCTTGGGGCTCTTGGTTCATAGCGCGGTATATACACGGCCTGCTTTTTTGTTTCTTTTTTTTTTCTTTTTTGCTTTCATTTTTCTTTTCAGTTTGGCAGAGTTTTCTTACTTTCATTCATGGTTGCAGGATGCATATATCGACATTTTTGTTGAAACTGCATCCTTTTCCTTCTTTTAGGTTTTTGCATATTTTTGGATGGAGATCTCTGCATTCGTCTCCATATCCGTCTAAATACGCACATTTACCATATATTTCATAATTATGGCATATCTTTGAATGCTTGTAGTAGCATCTTTCGCCAAATCTGCAATTCCCTCTTTTCAGCATATTGCAGACTATATCCTTCTTTTCTATTTTTTCTTGTTCTTGCTCTTCCCTAAAATTATGTAGGTCGGGGTAGAGTCTCTTGGGTATATTATTTATTTCCATCTGGTAATTTATTTCTTCATAAGTATGTTGTTGGATGGCATCATAGGTTATATCAATGATTTCTTCTGCATCCTTACACATATCCTGTTCATTGTTCTCTTCTTCTTCTTCCTCTTCTTTATCTTCAACTATTTGCAGATTTAGTCTCGACTTAATTATATTTTCTATCCAGACTAAGCCTGTTGAGCAGAATACCTTTGTGTCTTTATTTTTTATTTTTTGCTGTATTTCAGCACATGTGGGGTGTGTTGGAACATGACAGGCATCACATTTTCTAATCAATTGTTGAGGATTTTTAATGGAATACTATATCTTACATGTATTACACCATTTTGGCATTCTTTTTCCCCATTGCATCAATCAGCATATTCACCATATTGGACTTCTTATTGTTCTTTGATGGAATGTGTTGATTGATGTAGACTTTCTTTATAAGTCTCTTTATCACTTGGATCTTCTTTGGAATTTCTTCTATTATTTTGCTGATGTTTTCCACAGATTTGCTCCAGTTTATTGGATCATATTGTTTCAATATGTCTGCAAATATTTTTCCGTCACACTAGTTGAC
>NC_090752.1:44435325-44437825 GCF_036898095.1 Palaemon carinicauda
AATAAGAAAGCATTTGATTTACATATAAATAGCAGACATAAAATATGTACAAGTATTAAGAAAGCATTTTATTTTAACATTATAAGCAGCAAACATGAAAAGTTTTTAGGCTGTTGATTTTAAGGTAATAGAGAAAAAAGTGTGTTGAAATAAGAAATCATTTTATTTCTATATTAAAACAGCAAACAGAAAATATTTGTTTTGCTCTTCATTTTAAGGTAATAAAGAAGAATAAGTATGTTGATGAAATAACACATCATTTTATTTTTACATTCAAACAGCAAACTTAAAAATTTCTTGGGTTTATTTTTCAGTTTATTTTTATTTAAAACAAAAGTTTTGGCTCTTGATTGGTAATAGAGGAAAATAAGTGTGTGCATGAAATAAGACATCATTTTATTTTTACATTCAAACAGCAAATATGAACAATTATCAGGTTTATATTTTTCTTTCCTTTTCATTAATTTTTTCGTTTCCTTTTTGTCTCTTCATTATAAAGTTATAGAAATAGTTTGAAATAAGATATCATTTTTTTTCACATTAAAACAGCAAATATGAAAATTTATAAGGTTTATTTTTCTTTCCTTTTCATTAATTTTTTCGTTTCCTTTTTTTTCTCTTCATTATAAAGTTATAGAAATAGTTTGAAATAAGATATAATTTTTTTTTTCACATTAAAACAGCAAATATAAAAATTTATTAGGTTTATTTTTCTTTCCTTTTCATTAATTTTTTCGTTTCCTTTTTGTTTCTCTTCATTATAAAGTTATAGAAATAGTTTGAAATAATATATCCTTTTTTTTCACATTAAAACAGCAAATATAAAAATTTATTAGGTTTATTTTTCTTTCCTTTACATTAATTTTTTCGTTTCCTTTTTGTTTCTCTTCATTATAAAGTTCACGCCACTTCCCGCATCGTTCACTCCAGTTCACGCCAGTTCCCGCATCGTTCACTCCAGTTCACGCCAGTTCGTGCATCGTTCACGACTATTTTTGGCGTGCCAATGCGTGCCACAAACTTTAACCATTTCAAAGTTCTGGGCACGCATGGCACGCATGCCACGCATCGTTCCCGCACTGTTCACGACAATTTCACGACTCGTTCACGTGAGTTCGCACATCAATGCGTGCCAGTGCGTGCCATGAATGCGTGCAAGTGTCAGGTACCCTTAAACACCATCAACAGAATTATATATAAAGGAGAGAGAGAGAGAGAGAGAGAGAGAGAGAGATATTCCTTCACTAACCTTGTCTATCTAAAACGGACAAAAGTAAAATCGCAAGAAATTATAACCTTAGTTATTAGGAAAAAAAACGTGTCTGCGTTCATGTTATGAGCTATCTTCATATACTGAGAAAAACTCCTCGCCATGGCAAACTTTTATAATTACGTAAACTTAAGATATTTTCGACTTCGTTGACGTCACGTATGACGTCACATATTCTTCCTTACGATATATTTGAAACTTTGCGTGAGGTTGACATCAAGGTGACGATCAGTGTCTCGAGGGTACGTTATTGAATGATGGTAATCAACTGATACATTATCTTTTATCGATGTCTTGTGTTCTTACTAATGAGATTGTTGGCTACTACGTGAGGTTAATACAAACCGGTTTGGTCAACACACGGCTGTGACTAACACTACTTCAGAATTTTTATTGTGATGGTGTTAAGTTGAAAATAAATACAGTACTTCAATATCAATCTTTAGCTATTTAGAGATAACATAAAATCGTAAATCATTGAAATAAGAATCAATATATGACTGTTTGCATATAAAATACCAAATTCTGGAGTATTCTTTTAGTTAAAATCAGAATAAATTTAATAAGTGAAATATCAAACTTACAATTCCCTCCTATTTTGAATAATTTAACGTAAATATTTGTAAATATATCTAATGATATTTACATACTACGAAATCAAACTCTCCATTATAAAACTATTAACAAAATATATTGATCATTTTCAAGGGTCATCAAAAGCAATTGATTCCAAATGATAAACAAAACAAAAATATTTTCCACAGAAAATTTCATAAAAAGTAAACCTACTATGATATAAAACGCCAGGTGGAAGGTGTGAAGGCCACACCAGTAGTGTAACTAGTGTTACCAACTATAAAATTCACAAATTTGGAAAAAATCCTTGTGGTTGGCAACACCGTTGTAACACGAGTAGCTCCGAACACTTGTCTGGATAAAGATAACGTTAAGAGCTAAGCAAAAGACCTTTGGAGGAAATATGGACGTCACTTAGAAACCCGATATTTCTCCACCCAAGATGCACGTCACGGACACACACGCCGGTGATGGCGGTTCCGTTCTCAGATGAGCTTCCTTCACTCGCTAGTCTCATTCACACTTTGGAAACTTCAAATACCCTATCATGAGGCTGGTGGTTTCTTCTTCTTCAAAAATACACATAACAAGAAGTCTCGGTTACTAAACAGATAAATAATTGGAAAGGTTCGGGTTTTAAAAATATTAATGAAA
>NC_090752.1:44442825-44445325 GCF_036898095.1 Palaemon carinicauda
TCCTTCTGCACCACCGGTATCTCTACGGTTAATCAGAGGTTGGTCCTTCGATACCCTTTGTTCAGTGACTGAATTTAGAGGACAAAGGGTGTACATGTTAGAAGGTACACACGGCGATAAGCGGGCCGTTGTATATAGTGTCTCCCTTTCGATAGGGGTGAAAAAGTGACCCCCCCTTTCTATGGACCCTCAGTGCCAGTCCTCAAGGAAGTGGTGCCGAACAATTCCACCACAGATATGCTCCAACACTGAATAAGACTATATATGCTCCAAACATTGAATAGGAATAGATATGCTGCAACGATGAATAGGAATAGACATGCTCCAGAACTAGATAGGAATAGATATGCTTCAACATCGAATAAGAACAGGTATGCTCCAACAGTGAATAAGAATAGATATGCTCCAATATCGAATAAGAACTGGTATGCTCCAATATTGAATAATAGACATGCTCAACATTACACAAAAATAGATATGCTCCAACATTGAATAAGAATAGTTATACTCCAACATTAAATAAGAGTAGTTATGCTCCAACATTAAGTGTGAACCTCGGTTGATGAATTACACATCTTTTGTACCCATCTCTTTACGGGACGGGCTATATATCCCCTATAACACAAAACATGTACATTCTTTGCTTTTCACACAAATATTGACCTAATAAATTAATCGGACAACTTTATTTCTTTTGGAGCTGATATTAAAATGAATAAGACTGCGCGACAGTAGCAAACGAGTAAAATGAAGAGGAAAATAAATAATGAAATGATACTCCAGCCAATTTACAAAGGAGGTAATCAACAGGGTAGAATACAAAATTGCATGAAGGAACTATCTACAGTATCTTACAAAAAAACAAAAAAAAAAAAAAGATTCATTATTGAATGTTACTATAACCTATCTATTCCTTTTAGAAGTTATAAATAGCCTTACACAATGTTGTGTCAATCCTACTTGTATATGTAAAAAAAAAATTCCTCTCTTATTTTTCATGTTTTCATTGGGATTGAGCTAGAGAAGGGTATTAGGCTGCGCATCCTATTAATTGACCTTTCACTAGTGCTCATATGCTCAGGCCATAAAAATCTTAAAATTACGAAATGTTACACACCTTTTATTCTGCATTCTAACATCCAAAAAGTCTTTGTAACACAATCAAACGAAAATTCTGTAGAGAGATGAATTCAGAATGAGGGCATTCCTGCCCTTCAACTACTACTACTACTACTACTACTACAGTTCTATTGCCATTACTACTACTATGAGTATAACCTCTCATGATCAACGAAGCTATGGCCAATAATCAAAGGCCATCACAACGATATGGCTATCCACCGAAACAACATACTAATTGAAAGAGCGATGGTTCTATTGTCAAAAGGTGTGTTTGCGTCTGTGCACCAAAATGGAATTCTTTCATAACGCGTAAGTATAACTGACATTACAGCAAGGTCTGTATACATACACTGTAGACCTAGCAAAACACTACGTCCCTCAGCTGTCCATCATCCCCTATTGTTCCCGGAAGATACATACAAGAGATATACTGAAACGCGAAAGCGTTGGGCCAACATTTCTTTCATTTTTCTTAGCTTTTGTTGTCTGGCAGCCCTTGAGCCAGCATTGTAGAATTTTCACAAAACTAGGAGAAAAATATTTACCCTGTCCCCCGAGGTAAGATGGTAATGCTGTTTTTTGTACTCTTGATTTTATATTCAGTGACTTCTGTATTCGTATAGGTGAATTTTGATAAATTTCACACACACACATAAAGTATATATATATATATATATATATATATATATATATATATATATATATATATATATATATGTGTGTGTGTGTGTGTGTGTGTGTGTGTGTGTGTTTGTTTGTCTGTCTGTGTGATGATAAATAAGTAAACAAATATCTCTCATATTCAACGTAATAAAAATTTGATACAACTGATAACTGAAATGGACTTATTGAAACGTGGTACCACATCGTTATATACAACATATTTTTGTGTTTGTAATCTCTAATCCTTTCAGCTTAAAGGGATGACGAGCTGATTCAAGATAGATTGTGTTATCGCTGTGGTAAAATCCTCTTTTTTTCCCCCTTCGGTGTTATCAGGAGATAACGGGAGTTGGGATTAACTTGCCAATGAACGCGAGATTGAGATAACCTTTTTTCATATATGGTAAAGTTACGAAGACTGGAGTTGTGTTTTTGGACGAGTGAGGCTTAAAGCCTGAGGAGTCTGTAGGCCTATTAATATTATTATTATCATTATTATTACTTGCTAAGCTATAACCCTAGTTGGAAAAGCAGGATACTATAAGCTCAGGGACCCAACAGGGAAAATAGCCCTGTAAGGCAAGAAAACAAGGAAAAATAAAATATTTTAATAACAGTAACAACGTCAAAATAAATGTTCCCTATAAAAACTATTAAAGCTTTAACAAAACAAGAGGAAGAAGAAATATGATAGAATAAAGCGCCAGAGTGCACC
>NC_090752.1:44460325-44466086 GCF_036898095.1 Palaemon carinicauda
ATATAGATTTATATATATATATCTAATATATATACTGTATATATATATATATATATATATATATATATATATATATATATATATATATAATATACCCACAATTCACTCTTCAATACGAGACTTTTCCACATTTTCACGTATTCCCAACACAACAAGCCTTGAACCCAAGGGAGAAATAATTGAAAAAGCCTCTTCCTTCAGCGGTGGGAAATTAATTTAAAGTTATAATTACACAGAATATTATGAAAATATTCCTCAATCTTATTGGTAGTTATATTTCTGACATAATATTTTTTTCTTAAAAAATATTAAAATGACATCCATATCCAAAGCTTTGGAACATCTCGAGATTACCCTCAGATTAGTATATTATTTTCAAGTTTATCAACAATATTTCCCCAGACTCTACCATTATTCCTTTTCAATATGACAATGTAGTTATCTATAATACTTTTTCATCAATTGGTTTAAATACAATAATCGGAAATTATTAATTTCAATAGCTGAAAAGCAAAGGAAAAGTGAAAATTACCAATGTTTGAAAACGAAATGAGCTCTGGCCAGGATTTAGTGAGTGATCTGAAGTTTTTGAAAATGTTTAAAGTAATTATCTTTAATAAATTCCCAGACTTGAAGTGTAATATGTCACTCTCTTAAACTCGAGTTATGTGAAATAAGGCTAATTACTTAGAAAAAAAATGTCTAGAACTATGCTCCCAAGGTGATGAAAAGAGCATTAATGACTGCCATCCTGTTTATCTAATCTAATGTAAGTGTCTGGTTACCGATATGCTCTCATGTATGTTTAACTGATTACTTATCTATCTATCAAGGCATTGCATTGGTTACGTAAGTTTACTCCAGACAATATCTCCTTTATAACACGAAATGACTATCAATGAAGTATTTCTTAACAGAACCAGAGAAGCAGTTCATCTCTCTCTCTCTCTCTCTCTCTCTCTCTCTCTCTCTCTCTCTCTCTCTCTCTCTCTCTCTCTCTCTCTCTTTTCTGAGGGGATATACCTTAACGTTGTGAAACGGTTAGCATATCGCCATGACCAGTTAAGCTGTACTAATCAGGACCACCCATACTCGATGGATTTGCTGTGAGCGATCACACAAAAATCTCCCATCATCAGCAATCCGCACTGGCCACCGTGGGGATGAAAACTAGCCACAGCCCATACATAAATTGATACGTCTGAGGCTTTTGTCCTGCAGTGGACTAGAAACAGTTGCAATCATTGTTGTTGTATGTATATAAGCATACATACATATATGCATACACACACGATATATATATATATATATATATATATATATATATATATATATATATATATATATATATATATATATATATATATACAAGTGTATTATAGAAACGTACAAAAACATGTAAAGACTTCAAGTTAATACTTTTGTTTTTTTTCACATAACGTCATAGAATTACCATGTCATGTATAAGACAAAAGTACTAAATTCAATAGTCTTTTCCTGTTTTCTTATGTTTCTATAATACATATTTTATGATTATCAATTGTCAGCAGTCATGATTTCTCCACATACATACATACATACATTCATACATACATTATACATATATAAATATATATATACATACATAAATATACATATATACGCAGAATTTATATATATATATATATATATATATATATATATATATATATATATATATATATATATATATATATATATATACACATAACTTTTTGTGTTGTTACACAGTGCTTGTGCCAGGAAATTACTACGAATAAAGACGTGATTGCTCAGATAAATTTCCATTGTCGCTACTAAATACCATCTCTCTCTCTCTCTCTCTCCTCTCTCTCTCTCTCTCTCTCTCTCTCTCTCTCTCTCTCTCTCTCTCTCTCTCTCTCTCTCTCTCGTTCCAAGGTTTACTAAAATTAAAAAAAAAATATTTGGTAGAATTCCGCTTTTACAACTATTTGTACCTCGATTAGTAACAAGAATAATAACAGAGTTTTTTTTCCACGAAACATATGTTTTCGTGTGTCTATATCAAAATAATAGAGAATTTTTTTTTCCACATCTGTTCTATGTTCGAAGGGTAAGAATTTCGGTAGTGAACTATCCCCTCGAACGTTATCACTTTATCATTACTCACTTTTGGCCAAGATAATAGAGAGAGAGAGAGAGAGAGAGAGAGAGAGAGAGAGAGAGAGAGAGAGAGAGAGAGAGAGAGAGAGAGAGAGAGAGAGAGCCACTGGCCTTGAAGACCTAAGACACAACAAGTTAAACTTACTTCACTGTACGTTTTCGTCCGGCGTACGTTAAGGACACGGACATCAGGATTGGTTTCTGCCGTCTGAAGGATCTCCTTCACGACCTGCCGATCTTTGGGAAACAGACGGACGAGACTCCAGTTGCTGTAGTCCTTAAACTGAGGATCCCGAGGGATTCTTAATATTGCATCATCTGATCCTGCGGGAGGATTCTGCAGAACATCGATCCCCTGGCGAGTGGATTCCCTCCTGGAATCTGATAACGAACACTTCCCGACTGGAAAACAACTGGAAGCCAACAGGAACACCAAAACCACCGTCCTTTCTCTGGCCAATTTCATCTTGCTAATCTATCAATCAATCAAAAATATGATGATTGAATGACGTTGGCTAATCTCATCCTCCTCCTCCCAACGAACGCAAGACGTCTACTACAACGTTTCGAAGACGGATTGTTTTCTGTTATTATCCGAAGTCCGGATAAGGAGCAACTGCTGTCTCAGCTGTCAGGCGAGTAACTCAGGTATTTTTATATAGTAATAATGTTATATCAGCAATAGCGATAAGTTCGTCTGTTCGTTCACTAACGTGTACACCTGATACTACAAAGCCACGGGTAAGTACAAGTGTTCACACAGAGAGAGAGAGAGAGAGAGGAGAGAGAGAGAGAGAGAGAGAGAGAGAGAGAGAGAGAGAGAGAGAGAGAGAGAGAGAGAGAGAGAGAGAGAGAGAGAGAGAGAGAGAGAGGAGAGAGAGAGAGAGAGGAGAGAGAGAGAGAGAGAGAAATGGTTGTCACTTGTAAATAACGAAAAGTATGCGTAATATTATCAATATATATATATATATATATATATATATATATATATATATATATATAATATATATATATATATATATACAGTATATATATATATATATATATATATATATATATATATACAGTATATATATATATATATGTGTGTGTGTGTGTGTATATATGTGTGAGCGTGTGTGTATATGTAAATATATATATATATATATATATATATATATATATATATATATATATATATACAGTAAGTAAGTATAAATACATACATATATATATATATATATATATATATATATATATATATATATATATATATATATACACATACACACACACACACAAAGAAAGAAAGATATATGAAAACGCCAGTCATCCACCTTAAATGTGATTTAAAGATTAAAATCCCCAATAGATAAGACAAAGCTTCAGAAGTAGGTTAATCCTTATATCCATAATACGTGTTTCATATCTTGATGGAATAATCATCCCTCCCCAGCTCAGATTATCTCCTTAGTGACGTCAATTCTCAATAGATTTTTTCCTTAATACTACTGATGTCATCATTATGATTTACCGCCAATGGAAATCCCTTTTTTTTTTTTTTTTTTAACCGATACACGCGGTTATACTGTGTGTATGTACTCAGTTTTTATGAGTACGACCTCATGAAAAATCTTTACGTACTAGAGAGAGAGAGAGAGAGAGAGAGAGAGAGAGAGAGAGAGAGAGAGAGAGAGAGAGAGAGAGAGAGAGAGAGGAGAGAGAATGTACGCATCACTGTTCTGACCAAAGAAGGGTTTTTTACGTTAATATGAGTATACGAGAGTTTGGAAATATCCCTGACTGGGAATTAAAATATATATATATATATATATATATATATATATATATATATATATATATATATATATATATATACAGAGAGAGAGAGAGAGAGAGAGAGAGAGAGAGAGAGAGAGAGAGAGAGAGAGAGAGAGAGAGAGATAATGCAGCATATTGCCACCAACAAACAACATAAATGTTATCAAGAATATTTAGCCATACGACAGTATATTTTTTATCGCAGACTGATAAGCTTCTCGTGGATTTTGTCTTGAGAGAACGTGGAGACCTGTAAATTAATTTTACTGGTGCTTTCGTTACAGCAAGAAACTACCTGTTGGCTTATCACATGGATTCTTGCTGATTGGGAAAGGTAATTTAGCTATTAAGTTATTTGTTATATCTTATTAAAGGAAATGAAGAAAAATGTATTAATAATCTAGTTAGTTGGCTGTTTATCAAAGAAACTGAATTATTTTAACAGAAAATTTTGTTGTTTTGTATGGAATTTAAGTATATTTCTAGAAGGAATGCAGCTGCTTAATTCTATATAACTGTTTAAACTATAAAGGCAGTTGCATAACAATGGAAATATTTTCCAGAGTTATTGAAACGTAGTTTTTGGACTCTGAAAATTTGATTTTACACCAAATGCAGTTTCTAAATTTTATTTGAGATGGAAAACCAGCTATGCAGAAGTGAAAATTTCATTGTTTGCCATTATATTTTTAGTATCGGAATTGAGGAAAGATTTTCCTTGGAAGTGAAAATCTAGACAGGGCAAAGTCGAGAAAAGGCCATTAGCACAGTATAGCCAGGAGAGTGGTCCGCAAACTTCGAAGGAGTTGCGAAGTTACGAGAATACTGGAGGAGACGTGAGAATGGCACGAGTTTATTTCCAATGCAGAGGAACGGCCAAACAACGCTCTGAAGCAGCTCCTCCTCCTCCTCCTCCTGCTGTGTATATAAGCCACTTCAATGAAGATAAACTGACCCTTGATGGACCTCATTTCGAGCGAAATTCCTAAAAAGAAATGGAATACAGAAAGGAGTCTATTTACCGACCTCTTCTCTGATACTTACTTTTACTTTTACTTTTTTTTTTCTTTATTATAAAAATACAATAACATTTTATTCATTTACATTTTTCGTGGGTTTATTTCTCGCCCTCCATCAGACACTAAGAGTCTGTTCAGGCGGCCCTTGATGTGTGAAAATAATTTCTTTCCAGTTTATATTTTGCTCTGTATCTTTTCAGTTACTCGCTAGCATTTGTATTCAGGCTTAATAGTTTTCTGATCACTATTATAACACTTTCCAAATAGATAAATAGAAAACATAGAACTTTTGTTCCTAAGAGAGAAAGAAAACAAGAGATAGAAAAAGGTCAACGACTTCTTGATGAGAGAGATATTTCGAGCTTTTGATAATGGTTTGCTATCGGTGAAGGTATGACATTTATATATATATATATATATATATATATATTATATATATATATATATATATATATATATATATATATATATATTATATATATATATATATATTATATATATATATATATTACATATATATATATATATATATATATATATATATATATATACATAATATATATATATATATATATATATATATATATATATATATATATATATATTATATATATAAACTCTTGCAACAGACATCAGGAGGTTAGTTTGAGCGTTAAGGAGACCTAATAGCACAGAAAATACCAACAGAGCGAGTCTAGGAAGACAATATAGAAACCATTGATCATAATTATGGAAACGTTAAATAGAAATAACATGCCCAGATAATATAAAGAAATAAAGTATTTAATAATAAAGAATTG
>NC_090752.1:44466586-44471586 GCF_036898095.1 Palaemon carinicauda
TTACTCGTGAAAATATTTCCAACAATTAAAAAATCCTACACTAAACAGATAAAGAAGAAAGAAGTAATATCTAACGAGCATTTATGGTTGAATGAACTGTATAGTGTTAGAAAGAAGTTACTTAACACAAACAAAAAACGAGGAGATTAGGGCACCCAATTGAGGATGATGTTTGCGGAATTACAAAGGCCCAGCAGGCGTAGCTTAAATGAATGTCATTATTCATAACATGTTTACATTCTCATAGAACAAGCCAACAGACCATTTATTTGCCTAGTAATTTCCCCTGAGAAGGGAATGCCACTATGGGAGGAGAGAGAGAGAGAGAGAGAGAGAGAGAGAGAGCAAAAACACATGGAAATACGAATGTATATCGACAAGAGAGAGAGAGAGAGAGAGAGAGAGAGAGAGAGAGAGCAAAAACACATGGAAATGCGAATGTATATCGACAAGAGAGAGAGAGAGAGAGAGAGAGAGAGAGAGAGAGAGAGAGCAAAAACACATGGAAATACGAATATGCATGCAGTAAAGGGAAAAAGATTGTAAATTGTCTAGCTTCAAGACTACTGAGAGAGAGAGAGAGAGAGAGAGAGAGAGAGAGAGAGAGACGCGAACCGTAGTCTATGAAGGCGAAAAATCAGTGAAGGTTGTCTAGACATTTGCAGAATCGGAGCGAGCCCAGTAATCGGAAATAGCGAGGGAAATGGTGAATGTTGAGTAAATTGGGCCAGAAAAGGAATAAACGATGGCTGGAACCGAGGGAGAGGCGAAATGGATGAATGGGGAAGGCGAAAGGGGACGATAATGACATACACGCCGTTAACAAGATGTTGATGAGCGAATAAGCAAGCAGAGATAGAGATAGTTTTTACAAAAATCGAGATATATTAACTAAAACGCCGTTGAAAAGATGTAGGAAAAAGCCAAGTGAGTTGATAAAGATAAGGAGGATGTCTGAAAGAGAAAATAAACGGAAGTAACAAAAACGATTCTAAAAATTGATTAAAAAAAGAAATAGAGTTTAAAGGTCACGAGAAAATACGTGAAACAGAGGCAGGACAATACGTGAAGCTCTCTTGAAGAAAGCTATTATGGAAACACAGTAAAACAGAAAAATATAGAAGAAGAAGAAGAAGAAGAAGAAGAAGAAGAAGAAGAAGAAGAAGGAGAGAGAGAGAGAGAGAGAGAGAGAGAGAGAGAGAGAGAGAGAGAGAGAGAAGTGTTGTTACAAGCTACGTAAAAATATATGAAACTGAATAAAGCTAGTGATCGACATATCAACAAAGTATCAGAAAAATACACATCACTGTAACCATCAACATTAAAAATATTCAACTTCTCAAAAACAGCTAAAAATATCCGAAACAAAATCCCTAATTCTATCAACACCACCAAAAGGAAAATGAAAAAGGACTTTTGAGTCAGGACTGATGATCAAAACATTTCCAGGAATCGGTAATATCCGATTACAAAGTAAAAGGAAAAATTTTGATAACGTCTACCTGGTTGACATCGAACTCAAGCTCGCTAGGGAAGCCAGATGGTGCTACCAATTTATTTCCAAAGGGCGCACACTCAACATGAACTTTATTATAGAAGTCTCTGGCTCGATCCCAAAAGGAGGTCAAAGTTCATTTTTATCTCACTAGTGGATTTGTTGATTTCCATAATTATTATTAGTATCATTATAATAATACAACTTCAAAAATTTTAGGTGTGATTCTTGATTGCAGATTTACTTTTGAGAAACACTTTCGGTCTGTTTCCCCAATTTCACAAGACAAAAGCTTATTGAGAAACCCTTTTAAGATTCTAGGTGATCCATCTATTCGGAAGAAGTGTTTTAATTCTTTCATTCTAACTTGGTTCGAGAACTGTTCTCAGATCTTGTCTTCATCTTAATTTTTTTGGACATGAACCTGCGGTCTTTTATATCTCTTACTCAAGATCTGAATATCAATATTTGGCATCGTTGTTCGGTTAGTTCATTATGCAAGTTGCATAAGATTTTTCATAATTCCTATCCTTTGTATTCAGATCTTTCCAGACTGTACCATACTGTAAGTAGTACAATATATGAAAAGTTGTTTTTCACTGTTTTACCTTCTCCACAATAAGGCTCAACACTGCACAGTATTCTAGAAGTTTTATTCCAGCTATTACCCCGTTGTGAAATGATCTTCCTGATCAGGCAGTTGAAATAGTGGAACTTCAAAAGTTCATACTTGCAGCGATTGTTTTTGTGTTGACAGGCTAACATAAGTCTCTTTTTATAGTTTGTATATGGAAGATCTATTTAGCATTGGTGCTGATCTTAAGATATTTTATATTCTTTGTTTATAAATCACGTAGTTTATTTATTTCCTTATTTCCTTTCCTCACTGGGATATATGTGGGATCCATTGGACTTACAGCATTCTGATTTTCCGAATAGGGCTGTAGCTTAGGTAATAATAATGGTAATAATAATAGTAATAATAATAGTAATAGCAATAATACTAATACTAATAATACTAATAATAATAACTGGCAGAACCCGTGTAAATTACACGAAATGATATTTTCAATACTGATTATCTTGTTCCTAAACTATACACGTTTGAAAATGTGATAAGATGTGACTTGTATATTCATTTAAAAAAAAAAGAGCAATACATGAAACAATTTACAAAACTTCTTTATATACAATATTCCTAGTGAAGGTAGTTCTTCTTCTCTGGCCATGAGTAGAATTATTCTGAGGATAAATTTTCACTCTTACACTGTTCATAGACCTTGCTCTTGAGAAGGCTACATAAAGTTGTCCATGAGTAAAGCAAGGTTGTGGTAGGTAGATCCCAACCTTATCGAAAGTCTGTCCTTGAGCTTTATTAATGGTCATTGAATATCATAGGCAGACGGGAAATTGAGTAATGTCTAGGAAGATTTGAAGCAAAGGGTGATCAGAATTATGAGAAATCTTTTACAAGAAGAACGGATTAGTCGTTAAACGAAAAGGTTCGAGGATTAATTTTCTAATCTAGGTTATGGAAATTGATAGAACTCAATTTTTTTCTAATATTTAAAAAAAAAAGAGTCAGATGCTAAAGACAAATTGAGAAAACTATATAAGATGTGCTTTGGTTAAGTAATCAAAGTCTAATGTGAATTTGTAAGAGTATACCATGAAATTATTTCCGTTTTCTTTAAAGCGTGACACACGAGTATACCATGAAATTATTTCCGTTTTCTTTAAAGCGTGACACAAAATAAATAACACACACGCTATCGTATTAATATATAGATGATGATAATGATAATAATAATAATAATAATAATAATACCAATACTAATAACAATAATAATAATAATGATAATAATACTAATACTAATTCTAATACTAATACTACTACTAATAATAATAATACAAATACTAATAATAGTAATACTAATACTAATACTGCTACTACTACTACTACTACTACTACTACTACTACTCATAATAATAATAATAATAACAATAATAATAATACTAACACTAATAATACTAACACTAATAATACCAATAATACTAATAATAAAACTAATAATAATAATAATAATAATTATAATAAAAATAATAATGATAAATAGTAATAAATAACAATAATAATGAATAATAACAACAACAACAACAACAGTAAAAATGATGAAGATAATAATAATAATAATAATAATGGCAATAATAATAATAATAATGATGATAATGATAATAATAATAATAATAATAATAATAATAATAATAATGATGATGATAATAACAACAACTAGAAAAGCACCTTTGACCTAGGACTTTCAAAATGGAATCACTTCCACGTCATAACATAAAACTTAATCCCTGAAAGTTTCACTACTCTCTAAGTAAAACTGTGGCCAAGAAGTTGTTCACATACAAAAAAAAAAAAAAAAGCGGCCAGACAGGGGCGAAAACATAACCTACTCCCAAATTTGTTGACGTAGGTAATAATAATAATAACAATAATAACAATAATATCATTTCTTTCTATTATTATTACTATAAAATGTTTACTTTCTACTATTTTTAACACAATTATGAAAAAAACAATTTCCACAGAAAAATATGAAAAAATAAGAATATGGATGAAAAACATCTCAAGCAAATTGACTACGAAAAAGTTGAATAAATAAAAAATATAAATCAGCAGAAGAAAATAGACAATCCTCTCCCAAATAACGAAGTATAAATTAGGTAACACGAAAATGGAGGCGAATGATATGAAAGATGCCACCAAAGAGTACTTCAAGGTCAACCCGAATGACATTTAGAGAAACAATGGAGCGTAACGGGTAAAAGTATTTACAATAGAAGTAATAGTGTTATTTGTAGATAAAAATCTTTCTGGAAACGGAGGTATATTCAATGGACCATGCTTAATTATCCAATAGCCTCGAGCACATAAAATATTTATCGGACGATGTAATCTCCATTGACATTAACATGGAAAAAAGACGAAATATCATAGGAAAAACATATGGGAAACGTTATGCAAAAGATAGTCGAATAACATGGGATTTACATTAATCGACTATTTTTTTTTTTTTGGGGGGGGGGGGGGGGAAATCGTTACGTCGTATGTTCGTAAACCTATTTTTGTATACGTGTCGCAAACAGGTTTATTGAAGGATACACAATTTTGGTCTTCATTAAGAGGCTGAAAGATGGAATTACACAATTTTCTCTCTCATTGAGGCCTTAGGGAAACCAGGAATGAAAAAAGGAAAAATTTGAAATCCAGCTTCAATTTAAACTTACATTTAATTTCAAGCCAAATGTGCCTCACACTTTTAAACACCTTAAATGTTTTCATTAGAAAATAACTAATCTTCGTGTTAAACTTAATAAAAAAAAAATCAGTAAGTATTCTGTATACCTAAATGTATCTAAGATTTTTTAATTCTGGCATTTTTCTTCTTTTACTTCAATTTGAAAAATAAAACACATTTCACTTTAAAAAAAGCTA
>NC_090752.1:44476586-44484086 GCF_036898095.1 Palaemon carinicauda
ATAACACTACCTGCGGCTACCACAAAATGTTTGATTTCGTGCACTTGTTTCGCATAATGTTTAAAGAAAACTCGCGAGGACTTCCAGCCCGTAAAGTTTTTAAGGCTCTCAAAGTCCATGCTCTGAAAGAAGTTCAGAGAAGATGCCACTTTTCTAGGATCATGACCAGCGGGTGTACTGTTCGGATCCGCTCTGCGAATGAAGTAGGTGATTTTCGCTCTTAATTGTTTCAGTGACAGGTCGCTGCCCGATGTTTCTCCTTTGAAGAGTTGGCCTCCACCAAAGTTCGAAGTTCTGCGAAGATAGACCTTGAGACTCTCTACTGGACATAGAGAGACATCCTCCTTCAGGGGGCATATTCTCCAAGGGCCCCATCTTTTGGTGGGTAATTCGTTTTTGGCGAGAAACGTCGGATCAGGGGAGAGGGTCACTTCTCCTGAATCAGCAAACAGGATGTGTCCCTCTTCTCTTGATAATGCCACTATTTCGCTGACTCGAGCTCCCGAGGCGAGAGCAAATAAAAATATAACTTTCTGAGTCAGATCCTTGAGGGGGCATGAATCGTTGTCCAAGTTGGAGGCGAAATGGAGCACCTTGTCTAGTGACCAGGAGATCGGTTTCGGAGGGGGTGCTGGGCGTAGGCGAGCACATGCTTTTGGTAATTTGTTAAAGATGTCGTTGGACAGATCAATTTGGAAAGCATATAGAATTGGTCTAGTCAAAGCCGATTTGCAGGTTGAAATCGTATTGGCTGCTAATCCTTGTCCATGAAGGTGAATGAAGAAGGACATACAGAAATCAATGGTGATTTCTTTAGGATTTTTTGCTTTAACAAAGGAGACCCATTTCCTCCAGGATGATTCATATTGCCGTCTCGTGGATTCGGTCTTGTATTCCTCTAGGAAGTCTAGACTTTTCTTCGAGATCCCAAACCTCTTCTTTGCGGCAAGGGAGAGAAAATCATGAGATGAAGGTCCTTGATTTTCGATGATGAAGCGAAGACAGTCGACTTCTGTACTTGTTGAGAGAGAACTGGGCCCGGGAGAGGGATCAGCTTGGGCTGCAGCTCCAGGACCAGGGGGTACCAGTTGCTCCGGGGCCACTTGGGAGCCACTAGGGCCGCTGTCCCTTTGAAGGTTCTCAGTTTGGAGAGGACTTTCAACAGAAGGTTGGTGGGAGGGAACAGGTATATCTTGGACCATCTGTTCCAGTCCAGTGACATGGCGTCCACCGCTTCTGCTTTGGGGTCCTCGTACGGGGCTACGTACAGAGGAAGTTGATTGTTGTCGCTCGTTGCAAAGAGATCTATCTGAAGTTCTGGGACTTGATGAGAGATGAAGGAGAATGATCTTGCGTCTAGAGACCATTCCGACTCTATCGGGTTTGTCCGAGATAGAGCATCCGCTGTCACGTTGCGGAATCCTTGTAGGTGAACTGCAGACAGGTGCCACTTCTTCTTCTCCGCCAGACGGAAGATTGGGAGAAGCACCTGATTTATCTGGGGCGATCTTGAGCCTTGGCGATTGAGACAACGAACTACCACCGAGTTGTCTAGGGTTAGACGGATGTGGATCGAGGGCGGCGGGGATAACTTCTTCAGAGTAAGAAGGACCGCCATGGCCTCCAAGATGTTTATGTGGAACGTCTTGAATAGTGGAGACCAGGTCCCTTGAGCTTGTTTCAGGTGGGAGTGACCTCCCCAGCCCTCCAGTGAGGCATCCGTGTGGATGTTGAGTGATGGAGGAGGGTGTTGGAGAGGAATGGACCTTTTCAGGGCCTTTGCTTCCGACCACGGCTTTAGGAGGCGTCGAAGTCTGTTTGGAAGCCGTCTCTTGAGGTCTCTTCGAGCGATGGATGCCGATCGTCTCCAGACTCCCGCGGCATCCTTTAGCTGTGCGCGAAGCACTGGGTTTGTCACTGAGGCGAATTGTAGAGAGCCTAGAACTCGTTCCTGCTGTCGTCTTGAAATGCGTTTGGATTTCAGTAGTCGCTTGACAGACCCTGCTATTTCCTTCCTTTTCTTCTGGGGGATGGAAAGGCGGTGTGACTGAAGATTCCAGTGGATTCCCAGCCACTGAAACTTCTGAGCTGGAGAGAGGCGAGATTTCTTCTCGTTGATCTTGAATCCCAGGTGTTCTAGGTACTGGGTAACTTCGTCGCAAGACTTTGCACACTCTTCGGGCGATGGAGCCCAGACTAGCCAGTCGTCGAGGTAGGCCATCACCTGGACGTTTCTTAGGCGGAGCTGTTGTACTATGGCATCCGCCAGCTTTGTGAAGATCCGAGGGGCCACATTGAGGCCGAATGGCATGGCCCGGAAGGCGTAGCTTTTCCTTTGGAGTCGAAATCCTAGGTAGGAGGAAGCATGATGGTTCATTGGAATGTGCCAATAGGCATCCGCCAGGTCTATAGAGACCGTGTAGGAACCTTGAGGCAGAAGGGTCCTTATTTGTTGAAGCGTCAGCATCTTGAATTTGTTGTTCTCTATGAACTTGTTGAGGGGGGATAAGTCCAGAATGACTCTGAGCTTGTCTGAGTCCTTCTTGGGAACGCAAAACAGTCTCCCTTGGAACCTGGTGGACTTTACCTTCCTTATCACCTTCTTGTTCAAGAGGTCTAGAACATATTCTTCCAGAATGGGGGTCGATTGTTGAAAGAACCGCTGGAAGATTGGGGGTGGTTGCACCCAACTCCAGCCTAGACCGTTCTTGATGATGCTGTGTGCCCAGGGATCGAAGGTCCAACGATCCTGGAATTGGCGGAGTCTTCCTCCCACCGGAAGCACTTCATTGCTTCTGGTGTCCCGAGGACTTGTTGCCTCGGCCGCTAGCTCCCTTTCCTCCTCTACCTCTGGAGGGACGACGAGATGCGTCTCTGCTTGCACCCCTGGACGAGCCTCTACCTTTGGCATGAAAGGTAGTGGATGGTTGCTCAAAGGCAGGGGTGAAGACCGGTGACTGTGACAACACCGGTTGGGGGACCAATTGAAAGGTCTGCTGTGGTTGGGCAACCACTTGGGAGGTAGCGGGTCCCGGAAACTGACGTCGTTGTTGACGTTGCTGGGGTTTTGGCTTCTGAGGTTTCCTCTTAGGCTGAGGTCCATCGTCCTGAGAGGGTTTCCTTTTTCTGGACATGCCCCACTTGTGGAGAAGGTTCCTATTCTCCGTGGCGGCTCTGTCAGTTATTTCCTTGACAAGGTCAGAAGGAAACAGGTGCTTTCCCCAGATGTTGGAGGAAATCAGCCTCCGGGGTTCGTGTTTCACGGTGGCACCGACAAACACGAATTCACGACAGGCTCTACGAGCCTTTATGAAATGGTACAAGTCCTTCATCACTGTAAGTAAGTGGGATTTGGCTAGTACCATGTAGTGATCAGGTACTCTTGTGTCACAGGCCATCACTTCCAGTTGGACTTGATGAGAAAGAGATGCCGCAAGCCTCTCCTTCGTGTCTTGTTCCCGGCGAAGGAGGTGATCATTGAGCTTAGGGAGGTCCTCATTAAACTGACGTCCGGCGACGTCAGGATCGAGCCTACCCACGACGAAAGTATGTTGAACATCTTTCCATTGTCGAGTGTCAGGGGGTGTCACGATGGAGAAGGGTCTGCACTCCTCCAGTGCAGGGCAGGGTTTTCCTTCTTCCGCCGCTTTAAGGCATGCAGCTAAGGCCTTTTCCAAGAAAGGAAGAACCGCAGTGTCAGGTGCGACGTATGTAGGATGCTTCTTGCTCAAGGCAGGAAGCTTAGAGCAGGTAAAGCCCCTGCTCTTAAATGCGGAGGCTAGCATAGCCTGGGCCTTTGCGAGATCGAACACTATCTCTTCTTTAGGTTCGGTCTCCTCCTTCGAGGCAGGTTCGGAACGAAGCCGGACGTAACAGTCCGGGTAGGCCTCGAAGCTTGGGAAGAACTCCACATCTTCCAACGGGACCGTGCCAATCTTGTCACTAACAAAGATCCTGCCGGTCGCAATAACCATATGCTCTGCATACCTCCACGGGTTGGCATGAGAGCAAGCTGGGAGATCCTTAACCGAAATCTTCTTCGGTTCTCTGGATCCAATCATTGACCTGATGGACTCCTGGTTCTCCTTCAGTCTGTCGTCCATGACAGCTCTAATCAGCCGGATCAGTTCTTGGGTAGACGAAGAGGGATCCGGGGTCGAGGAGGTAGACGGAATGGACACATCCGTCGGTGTAGGAGTAGGCGGAGGGATGGATGAGGGAGGAGCTCCAAGCTCCGACTCGGTGTATTCCACCTTGTCTTCGTCCTCTTCGGCTCCTTGAGCCATAAGCGTCTTCTCCGTGTCTTCCGAGACGTCAGAGATCTGTTCATCATCCTCGGAATCTAAACGACACTCATGCATGGACTGAGCCATGACCACATCAGGTTCCACCGTAATTTGGACAGTGGGGATTGCCTCTTTCGGAACCACTGAGTCAGGGGAGGCCTTAGGGAACAACAGGGACCTCAGTTCTTCGGTGGCCAGGTACGGTCCGGTAGCATTTTTCTGAAAGCCACGCACCCACTTGCGCAGCTTTTCACGAGAAATGTCTCTAACCTCCGCTGAGGGAGGGTTATGGAAGGCCTCAACTAGGTGGGCCTGGCAGACCGTACAATCCAGTGGATTCCAGAACTTCAAATCCCCTTTCTTGTCTGCACAAGGGGCGTGAGTCCTGCAAGCCGTATGCCCGTAAAACTGCGGGCGTTTCACAGCGCAGAAGGCGAAGTCACACTTCATCTGCTCCTCCTGTGGAAGAAAGAGAAAATGAGTATGGGGGAGTCATAGGAATGGCTCTTAAACTAAGTTAATATTAATCATTAATCTTAACTTAAAGAAGGTGTGATGCATAGAGAATGAAAACAGTAAAGGAGAACACGCTCCATGCATCTCGCCCGGCTGGTTACCATAAGCTTGGTCCTGGGATAATCCAAATGACCGAGATCATTGGATATAGTTTCCTAGGATTCCCATTATATTGGAACTCCATGGAAAGCCAAGGACAAGGTTGGGATCGAATTCATTCGGTTCCCAGTTAAGAGCCAGAAGGCCTCATTAAAGGTAACTGCTTCTGGCAACCAGCCGTGCTAAGATGCACATAGCATGCTGGAATTAGAAGAATGCAAAGAGACAGCATGATCACTAATAGAGCAGTACTAGGTACTGATCTTAAAAGCAAAGCAGCTTATCTATTTGCTATGTAGGGCTATCCTAGTCTTATGATAGCTACAGTGAGGGGGTGCAAGTATTCTTGACGCCTCTGGGGCATCCGGCAAGCCGCCGGCATGCCGGAGTCCGCTCCAGCATAGATTCTGGCATTAGAACAGACAATATTCAAAAGTCAGTTAGATACCAGGATGGCGGCCGCCGGCACAACGGCGGCACGCCGGCAGGGAGCGGCGGCTCCGGCAGCCGGAGGATGCCAGGTTGGTGACTGGGATAAGGATGGTACAGGTAGTATCGGGTTGCTGGCAGTATATGCCGGCACTCCGGTGATCGACCGGCAAGCGGACGAATAGATAGGAGTAGGGGAGCCGCCGGTAGTAGCCGGCGGCAGCCGGCAATCCCTCGGTACACGGGGGGCTGGCGGCAAGGGTAGGGAAGTCACCAAGAGGGAGGCAGGTATTGCCGACAGTAGAGGCGGCAAGAGACCGGCACCCGGATAGATAGAGAGACAGGGGGAGGGGGGAAGGGATGCAGGAAGTACCGTCAGGGTTCCAGACATCCCTCCCCCTCCCTGAGAGGGTGTACCCATGATAGAGACAGGCTCTAACATCCATAAGCAGGGGTCACTAGGGACCGGGAGCAGGTAGCCCAAGGGAGGGCTAGGGAACACCCAAGAGGGGGGGGAGACTCCCCTATGCAGAGCTACACTAGTAACTAACCTTATAGAACACTATGAAGGTATATGTACCAGAGCGGACTGCACAGGGAAGCTCGGGTAGCCCTACTCATCCACCCTAAGGAGGATTTGTAGGACAGGGGACAGATGAGTATAAACTAACCTAAGCATAGGCTAGGTTATACAAGAGATAGGTGGGGAGGGAGAAGAGAGAGGTCTTCCCAGGAAGGGTTTCTGTACCAGAGCGGCCACTAAGGGAAGGGAGGACACTCCCTAACCTAAGATCAGGCTGATCGGCTAAAACGGTGCAAGAGTACAGTTTCAGCATGGAACAGAGAAACCTTCCTAACCCGACCTAGAACAGGGATAAAAGTCCTGAACTAGGCAAGGAAGAAGACATATCGCTATCGCAGGAAAGTCATAGACTATCCTAGCCATAGAGGTAGGCTAGCCTAACCTCACTCTCAGACGCAATCCTAAAGGGGGTTCATTCCTTTAGGGAGGACTGAGAGGCGATATATATACTCTATTAGACAATTAATCCCTTTACTCAGAAAAGGGATCAAGGCTAAATAGAGGGAAAGCCAAGGCAGGGGATGTAGGAAGCATATAGGGGTCCTAAGGTTAGGTTAGGCTAGAAAGAATCACTGACTAGCCTATCCCCTATATGGTCCCTGAAGGCGAAAACATTTGCATCACTAGTCAAAAGTATTGTAAAATAATAATGCCACTATCTTCATAACTTAGTCTAGGATCACTAATAAATCATGCATGAACACTTGTATGTAGGCTCCTGGCCTGGGGGCTATAGTAGCCGACTGGTATGAGGTCAATCGATGACCGATAAAAAGCGTCTAAACACGATATAAAAGTTCCTAGCTATGAAGACTAAATAAACTAATGTATTCGATTAGTATATAATGCCGGAAGCGTTGTTGTGGCTAACTAAATAAGACATGCAAAACAACAACGACGCCATAAAATGGCGGGTCCGGTAGAGGCACAGCTCTGCCACAAAACATCAATTATTTCGCAAAATAATATTTACTTTACGGCCAGAGCTTAATTAAACAATACTGGAACCTTGTACTCAACTTTCCAGAAGAAGGCGAGGCTGAAGGTAACGACATAGCGAAGATGCAAAGCGATAAAGTTAACACAAGGGAAAATCCGTCTAAGTAGGGCAGCTACTAAACAAAGGATAAAGACGCGCGTGACGTCATTAGAGCAATGGCGTCCGTTTGTTTACGTCTCGAGTATCAGTAGTAGCCACGAGTGAGATTAGCTGTGGAACGGCTCCCAGCTATTCTCAGCCCTTACACACCGAAGCATTAACTCTGTTCGGGGTGGAGATAGCTATGTGGCACGTTCAGACATGCGTGTCCCCTGTTGTATTACGATGTCTTAAAGGGAAACCTTTGAGATACTCGCTCCAGAAGTTAGAATTCTGTGATAACCTGTGGTTAAATTCTCTGGGAATATCTTAGTAGTCTTATACCCAAGGAAGCTACCAAACAGGAACCTTCCATCAGGACGCCATGGCTTGAGCCCAAAAAAGGCCTTAAAAGTACAGTCTCCAATGGGCATCTACATTGCTCAGTTACAAGAACTCAAGAGGATCCAATATCAGACGAAAAACAAATACTAAAAACCCACGTGAAC
>NC_090752.1:44489086-44491586 GCF_036898095.1 Palaemon carinicauda
GATTTTGGGGGAAGCACGTGTTAAACATAGACTGGTAGTGATGGATTTTAAAATGAGAGGTAAAAAACCCAAGAAGAGAAAGATGAGATCAAGTGTACTCTTTTCAAGCACAAGGACATCCACAAATATACATGGACTTCACCATGCGGCAATTAAAAAAAATCACATAGATCACATTGTCATTAATGAACAGAGAAGGAGGACTCGGAGAAATATAAGAAGATATAGAGGTGCAGATATTGGTAGTGATCACCAGCTCCTCATTGCCACACTGAAATTAAAACTGAAAGCATCAAACAGAAATGTAGATAGAATACCTAGGTTTGATACAACTATGCTTCTAGAAAATGAAAACAGAGAGACCTTTACAATTGAATGTAGGAATCAATTTGCAGTCTTGGAGACTTTAAGATACGAAGAGCAGACAATTAATGAAGAATGGTGTGATATTAATAAACAATATCGGTCAGTTGGTAGTGAAGTTTTGGGACAGAAGTTACAAGGAGAAAACCATTGATATCAAAAGATACTTAGGATACTATAAAAAGGTGACAATAAAAGAAACTGATTATAGAGAGTTTTCGAAAAGTACTGAAAATTATTAGGTAGAGCAAGCTCAGTATTCCAGTATTGATAGTGAGGTCAAATGAAAAGCCAATCATAACTGGTGAGAATAGAACAGGAAAGCAGATGAGGCTAGCAAAGCTATGAATTCAGGGAGTAGTTATGGTGTAAGAATCCCTCATACAAGAATTATTAATGAAATGTCTACTGGGGCAAAGAAGAAAAAACATATACCCATTAAAAAGAGAGATGGGTATGTTAGAACAATAGAAAATGATTAAAGACAACGTTGAATGGAACAATTTAGTAAGGCCATGGATAGAAGATACGAAGGGAATAATTTGACTGCTATACCTGAAGTTGATCAAGACCTTGACGTGCCCATGAATGAATTCAGTGTGTTTGAAGTCGAAACTATCATTAAAAGACCCAGGAGATGGTAGTAGCTGAAAATGAAGTGACCCCAGAATACTTACAAGATTATTTTGTAGAATGTGGCAAACCTGAGTTAGGAGTGCTGGTGAAAATAACAAAAAACGGAGACCTAACTGATTGCAGTAATTACAGAGGCACCACACTTACGTCAGTTGTCATAAAAATATATAGCATGCTTAGTCTAAAGAGACTAGAGAGAAAGATTGACGAAAAGCTAAGAGATGGACAAGAAGGGTTTAGAAAAAGTAGAATTCTCGCCAGGTAAATCCTGAATTGCAGTTAGCAGTTAGGTTCAAACTTCTTTTGAGTCTCTGGTAGCATAGTTGGAAGCGACCTGGCCTTTCATTCCTGATTTAAGAGTTAATTTCAGATCTTAGTATACTTCGCAATAGTGATCTAGCACCTAGTTTCAGACCTTAATCTAGTTTCAAATCCTGATTTAGGAACTAATTTTAGACCTTAATGTAAGTCCCAAAACTGATTTAAGAGGTAGTTTCAGATCTGAGTCTACTTACCAATTGTGATTTAGGAGCTAGATTTAGACCTTAGTATCGTTTCAAATCCTGATTTAGAAGCTAGTTTCAAACCTCACTCCAGTTCCCAATCCTGATTTAGGAGATAGTTCTAGACCTTAGTCTAGTTTCAAATCCTGATTTAGTAGCAAGTTTTAAACCTTAGTCCAGTTCCCATTCGTGATTTAGGAGCTAGTTTCAGACCTCAGTCTAGTTGATTCAAGAGCTAGTTTTAGACCTTAGTCTAGTTCCCAATCCTGATTTAGAAGCTAGTTTTAGACCTTATTATAGTTTTAAATCCTAATATAAGAGCAAATTTTAGACCTTAGTGTAGGTTCCGAACCTTATTTAAGAGGTAGTTTCTAATCTTAGTCTAGTTCCCAAACGTGATTTAGGAACCCATTTTCACAGCTTACTATAGTTCCCAATCCTGATTTAGAGCTAGTTTCAGACTACAGTATGGTTCCTAGATATGATTTAGAAGGTAGTTTTAGACCTTAGTCTTATTCCCGATCCTGATTCAGGAGCTAGTATTAGACCTTAGTCTCTTTCTAATCCTGATTTAGGAGCTAGTTTTAGACCTTAGTCTTGTTCCCCATCCTAATTTAGGAGCAAGTTATAGACGTTAGTCGAGTTCCTTATCGTGAATTATGAGCTAGTTTCGGACATCAGTCAATTTACCAATCGTGATTTTGGAGCTGATTTGACGTTGGTCTAGTTCCCAATCCTGATTTAGGAGCTAGTTTCAGACCTTAGTCTAGTTCCCACTCCTGATTTAGGAGCTAGTTTCAGACCTTAGTCTAGTTCCCAATCCTGATTTAGGAGCTAGTTTCAGACCTTAGTCTAGTTCCCAATCATGATTTAGGAGCTAGTTTCAGACCTTAGTCTAGTTCCCAATCATGATTTAGGAGCTAGTTTCAGACCTTAGTCTAGTTCCCAATCATGATTTAGGAGCTACTTTCAGACATTAGTCTTGTTCCTGATACTGA
>NC_090752.1:44496586-44501586 GCF_036898095.1 Palaemon carinicauda
TAAAGTCAGCCTAACTTAAACATGGGAAAACTTGAGTTAGTCAGGTAGGAAGGGGTAGTTAGGCGGAGAATTCAATATTAACGAAATGAATACAGTGGAAAAATGAAACGCTATGCTTGACACTATAAACAATAGAATACAAATTTATATTTTCAATAGGAAAAACGAAGTGCATGAAACAATTTACGGTAAATTGCTTCACGATATAAACCAAATGCAAAAATAAATTGAACACTGGGAAATAATTGATCGAGTAAAGAAACCTTAATTGGAAAATGAAAAGAAAAACAGAACCAGAAATCTAATTCCTATTCAATAAAATAGCAAAAATTCTGAGAATAAATTAATTAATATTTTTCCGTGGTTAGACGTATTCTCATATTTCTGTATCTGTATCATTACTGCAGAGGTTTTTTAGTTTGAAAACAGATGTAGTGCACGAGTTTGATAACACACACACATTATTATTATTATTATTATTATTACTTGCTAAGGTACAACCCTAATTGGAAAAGCAAGATGCTATAAGCCCAGGGGCTCCAACAGGGAAAGTAGATTAGTGCGGAAAGGAAACAAAGAAAAAGAAAATATTCTAAGAAGAGCAACGAGATTAAAATATATATCTCCTATATAAACTATAAAAACTTTAACAAAATAAGAGGAAGAGAAATAAGATAGAAAAGTGTGCCCGAGTGTACCCTCAAGCAAGAGAACTCAAACCAAAGACAGTGGAAGACCATGGTACAGTGGCTATGGCAATATCCAAGATAAGAGAACAATGGTTTGATTTTGGAGTGTTCTTCTCCTAGAAAAGCTGCTTACCATACCTAAAGTGTCTCATCTACCCTTACAAACAGAAAAGTGGCCACTGAATAATTACAGTGCAGTAAGAAGAATTGTTTGGTAATCTGCGTTGTCAGGTGTATGAGGACAGAAGAGGACGTGTAAGGAATAGGCCAGACTATTCGGTGTATGTGTTAGGCAGAGGGAAAATAAACCGTAACCAGAGAGAAGGATCCAATGTACTACTGTCTGGCCAGTCAACAGACCCCATAACTCTCTAGCGGTAGTATCTCAATGGGTGGCTGGTGCCCAGGCCAACCTACTACCTATAAAATAGGTATATATACTGTACATACATACAATATACATACATACATGCATACATACATACATACATACATATACACACACGCATATATATATATATATATATATATATATATATATATATATATATATATATATATATATATATATATATAAACCACAAGCAAAAATTTGAATATTTTCATTATTCATCATGGTCTATCGTATCCGAGAATTAAGTGTTCCTGGGATTTTTAACATGTGTGTATATATATACATTATATATATATATATATATATATATATATATATATATATATATATATATATATATATATATACATACTTTATATATATATATATACATACAGTATATGCATATCATTATTATTATTATCACTTGCTAAGCTACAACCCTAGTTGGAAAAGAAAGATGCTATAAGCCCAGGGGCTCCTATAGGGAAAAATAGCTCAGTGAGGAAAGGAAACCAGGAAAATATAAAATATCTTATGAGCAGTAACAACATTAAAATAAATATTTTCTATATACACTATAAAAACTTTAACAAAAGAGGAATAGAAATTAGATAGAATACTTGCCTGAGTGTACCCTCAAGCAAGAGAACTCAATTCAAAATAGTGGAAGACCATGGTACAGAGGCTATGGCACTGCCCAAGACGAGAGAACCATGGTTTGATTTTGGAGTGTCATTCTCCTAGAAGAGCTGCTTACCATAGCTATAGTAGTTAACCCTTTGGTGAAGAACTGTTAGGTAATCTCAGTGTTGTCAGGTGTATGAGGACAGAGGAGAATACAGGAAGTAAAGAATAGGCCAGACTATTCGGTGTATGTGTAAACTAAGGGAAAATGAACCGTAACCAGAGAGAAGGATCCAATGTAGTATTGTCTGGCCAGTCAAAGGACCACATAACTCTCTAGCGGTAGTATTTCAACGGGTGGCTGGTGCCCTGGCCAACCTACTACCTTATATATATATATATATATATATATATATATATATATATATATATACTGTATATGCATATATATATATATATATATATATATATATATATATATATATATATATATATATATATATACATAAATATATATATATATATATATACTGTATATGCATATATATATATATATATATATATATATATATATATATATATATATATATATATCTGTATATATATATATATATATATATATATATATATATATATATGTGTGTGTGTGTGTGCATTAAACACTGTCGCACCATAAATGTTTCATATAAATAAGAAATCATAAAACTGTTGAGTAGATTTAAAAAAAAAAAAACTTTAAATTGCTATTAACAATTATTTTTCGTGTACAAACATACAGTACATAATATCTCTCTCTCTCTCTCTCTCTCTCTCTCTCTCTCTCTCTCTCTCTCTCTCTCACACACACACACACATATATATATATATATATATATATATATTCTGTACATCATCAGGATTACGTTTAATTACGCGTTTCAGACAGGGATAACTGTATTTTTCCCTTGAAAGACAGAATTTGCCCCTAAAGTAAAACCCAGAGTGAATTCATACGCACACAGGCATGCCTTGAAAAAAATATTCGTAGTACATTAAACATCCCTTTGATCACCCCGCGATTGAGCCACAGTACAAAACACAGACGGAAATTCTTTTATAACTTTAGGAATGATAAACGTGCCGAGTAAAGAGTTTAATTGAAAGGAAACCAATTTGGCAAACATAACAATCCTCGCGCTGAGGCTAAAATCAACAATCGAAATGTGATGATTGTGACCATTTCACTCAATACTCTGCCGTGCGTATTTTCAGAACCCGGTATTATTATCAACATTCATTTACAGAATTTTGAAATATGCGTCCTATTTTGGATTTATCCGACTTCTATAACTTGCCTATTTTCGAGAGAGTTTTGACTGGCTGTAAGAAGCTCTCTTGCATTATTCCATGACCATCTTAATCTCTTCACCGAAACGGATAGCTGCTCTTGATTGTTCCATAACTTCCATCGTTCCTACAACCAGCAACCCCCACCGCCCACCCCTTCCAAGGGACTCATCTATCCCTTCTGTAGTTTTTAATCACACCGGTTCCTAAATCATTTTTTTTTTTTTCACGAAGCGGAAGCGTTGGACTCTCTTTCTCTACGTTAATCTAGTTTCTATCTATCCTTTACGCTTAGGATATGTATTCCAATTGATGTCCCAGTCGAAATCTGCATAAAAAACCATATATGTTATTCGTATGCTACATATGAGTCATTTATATGTTAATGGACCCAAAGGAAGTCTAGATAAATCAGAAAAAAAGATCCCTATGATTATTCTAACTGAAAATCACCCTTTCGTTAGGGTTATTTATGTTAACCCAACAAATATAAATGTTGGCATCGTTCGAAAAATGCCATTTGCCATGGAAGAGAATCATCAAGGTTTATGGTTGTAATTACGTGGATGTCCATGTGCATGGTGTACTGTGCATTTTGTTCACATAAAAGGATTATGTAGTCTACTTCCGTGTGTACAGTTTGTACGATATTCATACCTATTTACATACAAAAACACAAACATACATTTCTATTTTCCCAAATTACTGATAATGAACTATCATTCATCTTACACTTCTTGTATTCCTCAAAGACATTTTGGATGATAAAAATATATTTTAATTTGGGAATATATTACTTTTTACCCTAGAGGAATTCTAGTTGGTCAATTATTTTCATTCTAATAATCTTTAATTTATCAATTTTCCCTTTTCTCACGTACAATGACCATTAATGATGGAAATCAACAACCTACGCGGTTAGAATGTCATTATTTTTTTTTCTGATAAAGAAATGCTCACATAATAGTGTGTGAAACTTGCTTATCTTTTCCCTTCTATTCCTTACAGGAAAATTAAATATTAATGTTTCGATACAAATTTCATTTCCCAATATTTACTAAATACGGAAATTTTCTTGTCTGCCGGCTATTTATATTTCCCTTTCTTTTCCTGATATGGAAATAGCTCAATGATAAAGGTTGACAACTATTTAAATTATTCTTTCTTTTCCTGACATGGAATTGACCCTCTCATTAGATTTGAATAACATTTCCAATCATGGATATGATTTTGATAGTGTTTGAATGTTATTTACATTCTTGTTTCCTTTTCCGATACGAAAATGACCCATTGATAATGTTTGACGGCTATTTACATATGCATTTATTTTCCTGCATCATAAGATTTATTTACAAAATGCTCTGTTCAGAATGTCAAATCACATTATTTAAAGCATCAATGATCAATGTCAATAAGTCAATGTGAGAAACTAATTTTTTGGTTAAAAGCACAAATTGCTATATTTTCCTGTTTTTACAGTTTGAACACTTACATATTTGTGACTCAAAGACCGAAATTTTATGAGTTAAGTTCCATAATCTACAATTAACATCAACTTGATTCATAAAAAAAAAAAAAACTGTTACAATTCCGTCGGGATTTAACTAACAACCAATGCCAATTAATATCTTTTAAAGATCAAATTCATGTTATGAAGTTCATCTTAAATATCTAATAATGTCACAGTTAACTTTTAGGTTTTTATTGCTTGGTAAGAGATGGTTTTCAATACAACTGCTGAAAAACTACAATTTCTTACGTATTATATATGATATGGAGTAATTACTCTTCTTTGGCAGACGATGTCAAATAGTGTTGCCAGAAAATCACGAATTTCACCGTTCCACTAAATAAATTAATGTCAGAAGAGATATTTGACATGTTCATCAAAAAAATTTCGAAAGATTGTTAAAAAAAAAAAAAAAAAACACCTCACCAATCTTTAGTACCGTGAATGAAAGACTGGTTTTTTTGTTGTTTGTCCA
>NC_090752.1:44509086-44510950 GCF_036898095.1 Palaemon carinicauda
ACACAGGTGCTAGGTGGGGCTACTACACAGTAACTCGCCGCGCATTAAGGGTGTGATAGGGTGTACTTCTTAAGAGCGAGGTATGCCAGGAATTCCTGTGACCAACTGTACCTCTCAGTGAAGAGAATGTGGTTGAGGGCTGTGGGTACACTGCCGAGTTAGAGGGACATCAGGCAAGTGATTTCAGCGACATTCTTACGTCATATGCAGAGGTATTAGGACATGTTCTAAGATCGGATCAATGGTTGGTATGTGGGCATCATACAGTCGCTGACACTAGTAATACTAAAGGAAATATATATATATATATATATATATATATATATATATATATATATATATATATATATATATATATATATATATATATATATATAAATTATTTAAATCATATTCAGACAAAATGGGAACTGGATATGTATAACTGGCTAAAGGGAGCTTGGTAAAATACAAAAATTTCAGTGGATATGTAAAACAAATGAAGGGAAATGCAAAGGCAAAAATTTTGGCCGTGGAATAAGTATATTACGTCTAAACTGAATATGTAGACATACTGAACTAAGCCCACATTTCTTTTCCTCGCGATACTGTTCACTAGAAGCGATAAAAAAGAGAGAGAGAGGAGAGAGAGAGAGAGAGAGAGAGAGAGAGAGAGAGGAGAGAGAGAGAGAGAGAGAGAGAGAGAGAGAGAGAGAGAGAGAGAGAGAGAGAGAGTAAGCAGTTTGCGGTGGCTGAAACACGACTCACTTTCAGAGCGTTCTCCATTTTCTGTGATTTTGTGCTAAACCATCCTAAATTTCATTTAAATTTAATCTATCAACTCGCCTACACGAGGCTAAGAATACTAATATGTCGTTGTACACTGCAATTCTCAAGTAGAAGTATAGAATTTTGACTATGCCTCTTCATATGAACCAAGATTTATCAAATATGTATGACAATTATTCAGGTCTATTATCGTAACTTGGGTTCATTTATCATCTGAGCAATGCTTCTGTTTATAATAAAGGCACGAAAGTATCATGACAATTTTTCAAAAGACACAAGACTCAGTACTTTATGGGATCAAGTGAATGTAATGCTTTTATAGTATGTGTGTTTTCCCTACCAAAGAACATTTTACTTTCCTATATGTAATAAAAAAAAGGTCAAGAAAACGATGATATCTAAGCGAAACCACGGCACTGAGGCTAATTGTTTTCCGATAGAATCAATAACAAGAAATTCCTAAAATTTTCAGGAATTTTTCGTTTATTAGTATGCTCACTGTTCAGACGAATCAAAACCATATGCTGTTTACCTTTTTAATTTCATCCAATAAGAAACGAAACAAGTTACTTTCATGGAATTACTAAAAAAAAAAAAAAAAAAAAAAAAAAAAAAAAAAAAAAAAAAAAAGCGATTCATTCCAAGCAGGGAGAAAACATGTTTTGTATTTGATGGGGATTCCCCGCTGTATATGGCAGTCTTGGCCAATGGGTTATAAGTAATCTTAGCTTACAAATAATCCTACATTTTTATAGTATTTTCTTTTGATTAGTTATACTGTATAATAATAATGAGATTAATGTTCTTCATTTTTATTGTATTTAAATGCATTCTTGTACTGATTTATTATGCATTTTTTATCGTTTAAATTTTGTCCGGATTTACCTAATTTTACAAATAGCGCTGCTCAGATGAAATTTCATTTGTAAATTCCGGAGTTTTTGTAACTCTTTGGAGTATTCTGTGCGTATAAAGTATCAAATTAAATAACATCAATGATGATATTATCCCATCAATTTCTTCTGAGCACTTTGGAGATCAAAATCCAAATAATTTGGCTTTCATAGAAGATAAAAAACATTGTTACTATCATCAT
>NC_090752.1:44511450-44516450 GCF_036898095.1 Palaemon carinicauda
AATGTTATTGAATTTCTGATAGATTTACTGAAAATTATAACCGTTGACAGCCACTGACAGGATAATTACTATGCAAACCAAGGTGCAACCCTAACTGGGAAAGCAGAATGCTATAAGCCTTGAAGCCCCAACAAGGAAAAGTATCCCAATGTAGAAAAAAAAAATAGGATAAATAACTGTTCAATAAATAGATAACTGACAAAATTGTGAAACGAAGCTCATTTCAACCTGTTCAGTAGATCTAATCTCGGACGTTCGGTAGTAGTGCTCTCATCCCACCGGCTTCTATATTATATACACATAGTGGTTTACCCTAAAACAAGCTCATTAGTTATGCAGATGATGCTACTCGATATACATCGATCCCACGTCTCAACTATGATGGTTGATTTTCGTATAAAATATTCAGCTAAAATTACATCACGGAGTAAATTACGGGAGGTGAAGTTGAGTCTTAACAAGAATCCAATTAAGACTGTGAGTAAGCCTAAGACATTAGATACTTCCAAGATCTTTACATTAACAAAGTTTTTCAACAGCAAGCAGACCATTCATCATTCTAGAGACACTTAGGAAGGTGAACTTACTTTAGATAACCTCATCTAGTCTGTCTATGCTTCCACTTCACAATAAGTAATAGAAGAATTCTGTATAGATATTCAATATGTTACTCAGCATGAGCTTTTTCTTCGGCTTGTTCTGAAACCGCTGACTTGCATCCTAAATTGCGAAAGTTGTAGTAAATGTCCTATTTTATATCCCTGCTCTTATCTCTTTCCATATTGCTGATTTTCCTTAGCATTCAAAGTTTTCCTGAATATAATTCTTACCTTGTCTTTTGTGAGGTTATTTACCAACATGTTTTCTGGAAATTTCATTGTAGCTTTTACCAAATCATCATATTCTTTTTATGGGGTAGTTTTGGTGGAGTCTTACCTCCTAACTCCACTTTGCTTTTGTCTGTTTTTCTCCGTTATTCATAATACATGTTGTAGTTTATTCGTTGCTTTTGCACTTCTTTCAGAATTGGGCGGCTTTCCTAATTCGAGGCATCGGGGTTATTATAATTATCTTTTAAATAGGGATGATATCATAATGATATCGCTAATAATGACATTACTAATAGTAATCATAATGACAATAAAATTAAAAAAAACACACACCAAGCTCTAACCCCACAAATTTTCTGGTATTACGGAAAAACACTGGAGAGAGAGAGAGAGAGAGAGAGAGAGAGGAGAGAGAGAGAGGAGAGAGAGAGAGAGAGAGAGAGAGAGAGCTGATCGTTGTTAATAGAAACACGTAAAAGATAATTAGAGATGAACATCACATTCTTCAGCAGATAATGTTTCTCAAATAGTTATAAATTCCATAAACATAGACAATGAAGGAACGATTTTTCAGGAGTCATGTGTGTAACTGTATTTCAGTGTGTGTTTCAGTGTGTGCGCACGTGTTGACGTTTTTTTTTTTTTTTTTTTTTTTTTTTTTTTTTTTTTTTTTTTTTTTTTTTTTTTTTTTTTTTTTTTTTTTGGTGCGTGCGAAGGGGTGGCTATTAGAGTATGTAAGCTTTTCTGTAAGTGAATGTGTCTGTGTGTACTCCGGTTTGTAAGAAACGGTCTGCTTATGCGTAGAGGGGGGGGGGGTGAGGGTTGTCCGAAGGTGCCTGAAACGTTGGAGGGAGAATTCGTCGAAGAATGTGTGAAGGTAATTTTGACTGAGTCTGTGTAAATGTGTGATTGTATGTTTAATATGGGTGACATTATAAGAGTGGGTCTCATTGTATGTACAAGTACAGGTGAGAGAGAGAGAGAGAGAGAGAGAGAGAGAGAGAGAGAGAGAGAGAGAGAGAGAGAGAGAGAGAGAGAGAGAGAGAGAGAATGTATGTGAAGGTTCTACAGTGTCTGTGATCACATGGTAAGAGTAAAATTTGTCTAAGGGTTTGTCACACACTGCTCGAGTGGAGATGATTATGTCTGAGTGCGTGTACGTGTGTGAACACCTATGTGCTGATGAGTGCATGCGTCTGGGTATGGAAGAGTGCACGTATTACACGCGCGCATGCGCATGTGTTGAATAATGCTGAGATTAACACATCGGATCATCCAGCAGCCAACGCACGAACGGGTCTTAGATGAGAGACAGACACTCACTTAATCCCAGGTTGAGAGAGAGAGAGAGAGAGAGAGAGAGAGAGAGAGAGAGAGAGAGAGAGAGAGAGAGAGAGAGAGGAGAGAGAGAGAGACAGAGAGAGAGAGAGAGAGAGAGAGAGAGAGAGAGAGAGTGACGTCGGGAGTCGATTGCAAAGGACTCGAGTGGGCAGAACACCACAGTGGATAGTGGCGATGGAAATGGAAGGAGGAGGAGAAAGTGAAGGAATGAAAAGATAAATGACAATAAAAAAAGGGATAAAATGTTGGTAAGATGAGCATGTACCAAAAATATTAGGGGGAAAAAAAGAGGAAGGCAATATTGGAGGAGGAGGAGGAGGAGGAGGAGAAATGAAACAGCAAGAATAATGTAAAAAAAAAAAAAAAAAGTCTAAATATCCCATGGGCTGCTGATAATTTGTTGACAGAGGGAGCCACAGATGATGATGATGATGATGAGGATGACGATGATGAAAAAGAAAATGAAAAGATAATATCTGCTAGTAATATGAAACAACTGTTGGAGCTGTATGGACGCAGGGAAGAGAATGTAAGGTACACACTAAATAAAAGATTGGATGACTGAGTAAAGAGAGATGGTAAAAACTATCAGGATAATGGAGGGAAGGAAGGGAATGAAAAAAAATGTACACTTTAGAAAAAAAAAACTATACAGGTACTTACCATTGAGGCATTCAAAAGGGGGAAGACTAAAAAAGCATGCAATGAAGGGATGGGTAACATAAAAGAGAAGGCTGACAAAGGGAATGAAATACATAGCAGGCAAAAAATCGAGAGAGAGAGAGAGAGAGAGAGAGAGAGAGAGAGAGAGAGAGAGAGAGAGAGAGAGAGAGAGAGAGAGAGAGAGAGAGAGAGAGACAGTCAGAAGTAAAAATGGTGGACAAGATGGGGAAAGGCATTTGCAAAATAGAAAATAAAGGCAGTAAGCTGGAATGATAAGGAGAGAAAAAACATATTAACAGAACTTCAGTAATAAAGTCTCCCTTGAGCATCATTATCATTATTTTCATAACTATCATCATTATTATTACCATCAATATAAAATGTAAACATTCAATTTACCTGAATCTATCCGCTAACAATAACCCTCTCCTATAGGAATTTGAACCACCGACCAGTGAAACACAAGACTAATGCTGTATCCGCTTATCAACGGGTTGAATTAAAAGGAGAGGAACATATCTCCAGCTTCCAATGCACGGAATCATAACACGTACAGTTGGACATAAAAATTCCTGGCACACCTCGCTCTGTGTAACCGCACCCTGTCATATCCATACTACAAGGCGAGTTCCTGGGTGCAGCCCCACCCCCAACCCCGCCCATCATTTCTGCCATCTCTCCCTACACTAGCTGTTTGGTTACTCGCCGCGCAGTAAGGTCGTGCCAGGATGCACTTCTTCGGAGCGAGGTGTAACAAGAAATCCTGGGTCCAACTGTACCATTGTACCCATATATGTGGTTTAACCCAGCCCCAATTATGATCAGCGGTGAGTGGACGCAAAACATACATAATTCCTCTTTACCAGTCGGGGTTTAAATTCTTAATCAAATTATTATTATTATTCTTTTTATTATCTGCGACAACGTGCCCATTTACCTATGGAAGAAGTCACAAATTCTAATAATTCTCGTATTCATCTTGCCCAGCGAAGAGTACCAATATGTGAAGAAAATAAAGAAAAAAAGAGATAAGGATAGAATTATTGAAAAATAAAAAAATAAAAAAAATCAACATTAATAAACGTAAAATTTCAAAGTAGGACATTATCATTTTGTCCACTCTCGATCTAATCCGATTCGGCCGAAGTTGCTATCTCTTTTGTTTCCGGGGGATTTCACAGAAGAGTCCTTCAAGAGACAGCTTTATGGACACTTACCAAGACGAGGAGACTTCTAAAAAGGAAGCGATATAAACCGGCCTTCCTCCTCCACTGTCCCTATGACCATACTATAAAGGAATCATCATCTCTCAGAAATACGACTATAAAGAAAATCATATAAAGAAAACGAGAATCGTAAAAAAACAACGAACGTAAATCCTCGTACAAAACCAAATTGTTGCAGTTTGTTTTTGTTTCTAATTTCTTTGTGTATTTGCCTCCCATTTTCCTGTTTCAAACAATTCTATTCTCTTTTGCAGGCTGAATTGATCTGATGTTGAGCGTGGCACTTCTATGGCTCTGAGACAAGTGCTATTTGTCTGTTTGAACCGAATGGGGAGAGCAATAATATTTCAGGTGGCTTCAAATGTTCTTGCATGGAAGGCTTTATTGGAGTTGGAACAGGGTCTATAGATGAAAACTAATCTGCAGAATGAATTCGTAAATATTCTCCAAAACATATAATTTATTTACTGGAATATTTTTAGACTTCAATGAATGCTTTGGTTCTCATAAATAGTCAAAAATCTTTTATTGATAGTTGAAACATCTACTGGAAGATACAAATTAATGTAAACACCATTTGATAGACAAATTACAAGTAACACTTGTATCACAAAAATACAAGTACCAACAAGCAAAGGAAGACAGTTTTGCTGGAAATAGGCAAATATATAAACAAATAAAAATTAAAATAAATTACTAAATAATGAACGAAAATGATTTTACACAAAATACATACAATTAACGATAATCACCTGACCATATTAAAAGCAGAGAACGAGAACCGTTTACAAGAAAGCAATGAACGAAATTCATCTAAAAAAGAGATTCTTATAAAACAATGAACAAGGATCATCCCACAAAAATGAATAAGAACTATCACAAAAATAGGAAAACAATGAATGATAACAATTTCACACAAAAACAAATATAAAAAACATGT
>NC_090752.1:44523950-44538950 GCF_036898095.1 Palaemon carinicauda
TCCATCATGGGGCTCAATACTACACAGTATTCTATAAGTTTCATTCCAGCTGTGACCAAGTTGTGGAATGATCTTCCTAATCGGGTAGTTGAATCAGTAGAACTTCAAAAGTTCAAAGTTGCCGCAAATGTTTTAATGTCGACCAGGCTGACATGAGTCTTTTTATAGTTTATATATGACATATCTGTTTTGACATTGTTACTGTTTTTAGGAATAATTTATTGTTAATTTATTTTCATCGTTTATTCATTTCCTTATATCATTTCTTCACTCTTATATTTTTCCCTGCTGGAGCCCTTGGGCTTATAGAATCTTGCTTTTCCAACTAGGGTTGTAGCTTGCCTAATAATAATAATAATAATAATAATAATAATAATAATAATAGAAGCCATTGGGGAAAAGACCTGCAGGTACCAGAAGATAGTCTGAGCCTGATGAGAAATGGACTCTTTGATAGAAGCTGTAGGTCTACTTGTTCATCAAATATGTCCTGGAACTGGGAATGGCTATACACCAGCAACATGACAAAATGCTAATCTGATCCAGCATGTTCTGGATAGCCTCGCATCTTCATTATAGAATGCTACATTACCTGTTTCTACACTGTTTTCAACATACACATCCTTCATATATCGTCACCCTCTTAAACTAACTGCCTAAGTCATCTTCTCCACTTGTTGGGAAATAAAAAAAAGCCTTCTCATTTACTATATCTTTATATCATTGTATTGAGGTTCAATTAACAAATTCTAATTCACAAATTCTTCTGTTAATCATTTGTGAATTGAAGCTGAACACAATGATATAAATAATTAGGAAATGGGTTTTTTTTTTTTATTTCCCAACAAGTGGAGAAATATATAATCATACATGGAAGAGATTTCATGATAGCATAAATTGCTGAATTTTACAAAATTTTTTTGTAAGAATGCTCTATACCTACAGTTTGGAAAACACTTTATCATTATAACAATACACAAAAAGACATAAACGACCTGAAAAAAAATTCTGCCATATATAATTACTTTTAGAAATATACCAAATATTTACAAAGATCATATTTGGCCTCATTGAAAGACATATAATCTAGCCAAGAGAAGAGGCAGGTTTTAGAAGCTGGTAGTCGATAGCTGACCATATCCATGTGATTAATTTATGGCATTTAGAGACTATGAGAAAGCTTTTGATTCTGTCTAAACTTCAACAGTAATGAAAACCCTTTAAAAAAAGCAAGGAATAAATGAAACCAATGTTAGATACTATAAAGGAAATACAGCAATTATAAGATTACAAATAGATGTCTCCTAGATTCTTCACGAGACTATGAGAAAGCTTTTGATTCTGTCTAAACTTCAGCAGTAATGAAAGCCCTTCAAAATAAGGAATAAATGAAACTAATGTTAGATACTATAAAGGAAATACAGCAATTATAAGATTACAAAAAAATGTCTCTTAGACTTTTCACGAGACTATGAGAAAGCTTTTGATTCTGTCTAAACTTCAGCAGTAATGAAAGCCCTTCAAAATAAGGAATAAATGAAACTAATGTTAGATACTATAAAGGAAATACAGCAATTATAAGATTACAAAAAGATGTCTCTTAGACTTTTCACGAGACTATGAGAAAGCTTTTGATTCTGTCTAAACTTCAGCAGTAATGAAAACCCTTCAAAATAAGGAATAAATGAAACTAATGTTAGATACTATAAAGGAAATACAGCAATTATAAGATTACAAAAAGATCTCTCTCAGATTATTCACAACATGCCTAGAAGTTTTTAAGGATTTGCACTGGGAAAATACAAGAATTAATATTAAAGGGGAATACCTTAACAACATAAGTTATGTTTAGTAAATCATGATAGGAATTACAAAGGAGGATAGAAGATTTAAATAGAGAAAAAAAGCAGAAATGTAGGACTGAATATTAATATGAGTAAAACTAAGATAATGTTAAATGAAAATGCAGTGACAATAAATATGGTTTATGGAGAAACCTCTAGAGACCCTTAAGGAATGTACATACTTAGGGCAGACATAAGAGTTTCCCTAGGGCATGAGGCCGAAATTAAAAGGATAAAAAAAATGAGATTATGAAATGTAAAATGCCACTTTCTCTAAGAAGAAAAGTATTAGAGGTCCTACTAGTATTAACTTACGCATCAGAAACTTAGATGCCTTACTAAAGCCTTAAAATATAAGGTAGTTTGAACTCAAGGAGCCATGGAAAGAATAATGAAGGGAGTAATACTAAGAGATCGAAAAAGAGCAACATGGATATGAGAGCAAACTGAAGTAGAGGATATTCTAACAACAGGTAAGATAAAGAAATAGACTTAGGGAGGACATATAATGAGAATAACAGATAATAGAATGACGGAGAAGGTAACATACCTATAGTCCATTTCTTTTAGCGAGGCAGATTTGCACCGACTCGCAGCGGTGCCCTTTTAGCTAGGAAAAGTTTCCTGATCGCTGATTGGTTAGAATTATCTTGTCCAACCAATGAGCGATCAGGAAACATTTCCGAGCTAAAAGGGCACCGCTGCGAGTCGGTGTAAATCTGCCTCGCTAAAAAAAATTGACTATAGCACTACGTACAAGATGGTAAAGTTTGAGAAGATCTGTATGCATAAGGAACTGATTATTATTATTATTATTATTATTATTATAATTATTATTATTACTTGCTAAGCTACAACCCTAGTTTGAAAAGCAGGATGCTATAAGCGTAGGGGCTCCAACAGGGAAAACAGCCCAGTGAGGAAAGGAAACAAGGAAAAATAAAAATCTATGAAGAATAAAAACATTAAGATAAATATCTCCTATATAAACAATAAAAAACTTTAACAAAACAAGAGGAGGAGAAATTACATAGAATAGTGTGCCAAAGTGTACCCTCAAGCAAGAAAACCCTAACCCAAGACAGTGGAAGACCATGGTACAGAGGCTATGGCACTACCCAAGAATAGAGAACAATGTTTTGATTTTGGAGTGCCCTTCTCCTAGAAGAGCTGCTGACCATAGCTAAAGATTCTCTTCTAAAGGATTTCTCCTGAAGGTTATTCATGGGTTTATTGTACATAGTGGTAAGCTACTATTTATTATTTCTGGATAAGTCAACATAAAATTGAATTACTTCAGGATAGGATTATCCAGCCTTGATATGGTTGTCATACTTGGTTTTTCTTGTCTTGACCTACTCACAGTAAGGTAACAGCTTGCATATGTGCTTCTTGCCATATTATTCTTACCTATATAATTTAAAGTTAATTCTTCGGCTTCACCACTAACGTGCAATTTCTGTCTTTCCCATCTGGGTATGGAGCAGAAGCTGATTATTATTGAAGAGGAAGAGACCTGTGTCGCGCACTTAGACACATTTGCAATGAAAGATAAATTTAGACATTTCAAAGGTGTATGAATCGACTTCCCTTCAGAATTTTAAGTACCTTATAAGGTGACTTCACAGCTTTTCAGCTCATATATATATATATATATATATATATATATATATATATATATATATATATATATTATCAGCAGCAGCTGCAGAATAAAGGCCTCATATTTATACACACACATATACACACACATATATATATATATATATATATATATATATATATATATATATATATATATATATATACATATATATATATATATATATATATATATATACATATATATATATATATATATATATATATATATATATATATATATATATATATATATATATATATATATATATATATATATATATATGTCAGTAGCAGCTGCAGAACAAAGGCCTCATATTTATACACACACACAATCACATATATATAGATATATATATATATATATATATATATATATATATATATATATATATATATATATATATATATATATATATATATATATCAGTAGCAGCTGCAGAACAAAGGCCTCATTCATGTCCTTCCACTTAAATCTGTTTATGGTCTTTCTCTGACAGTTTATACCCGCAAATTATTTTTGCTCGTCAATCCATCGTCTTCTCTCATTTCCTCTGCTTTTGTTTGCAATGTCTAGGCACTGGTATAGAAGGACCATAAACCGACGACATTGGACGGACATGTCTGAGGCCTTTATCCTGCAGTGGACTATTAACAGTTTATATTATATGTATATATATTTATATATATATATATATATATATATATATATATATATATATATATATATATATAATGGGAATAATACATGGCTATTAGGAGTAACAGAGTGGGTCCCTGGAGACTGCAAAAGGGGCCGAGGATGGAAGAGAAGACGATGGATTGACGAGGTAAGAAAGTATGCCGGTATAGACTGGCATACAAAGACCATAAACAGACAGGAGTGAAAGGACATGTCCGAGGCCTTTGTTCTGCAGTGGACTAGCAATGGCTGATGATGAATTTATATATACTGTATGTATATATATATATATATATATATATATATATATATATATATATATATATATATATATATATAAAATATACATATATATATATATATATATATATATATATATATATATGTATATATATATATATATATATATATATATATATATGTATGTATGTATGCAGGTATGTTTATATGTATGTATATATGCGTATATATGCGTATATATATATATATATATATATATATATATATATATATATATATATATATGTGTGTGTGTGTGTGTATGTATGTATGTATATATGTATGTATATATGTATATATATATACGGTATAATAATAATAATAATAATAATAATAATAATAATAATAATAATAATAAAAATAATAATACTAACAACAACAACAACAACACCACCACAAACAACAACAACACCACCACCAACAACAACAACAACAACAATTGGTTTACGAAATTTGTCATTCAAATTCTTCGAATTTTTTCAAAATCAGAACTTCCGAAGACGTCCTGAAGACCTCCTGAAGACCTCCTGAAGACACACTCGTAGAGGAGTCAAGAATCGTCTTTGGTTCCTTCACTGAGATTCTGGATTTTTTCCTCAATAATTTCCTTCTTAACATATTTAATTTATTCTTTATGTATAAAAAAAACTGAATTGTCTTTTAATTAATGAAATTAAGTACTATAATAATAATAATAATAATAATAATAATAATAATAATAATAATAATAATAATGCATTAACGACTTTCTTCAATCGAATTCTTCGAATCTTCGAAAGCCCTGAAGACTTTGGCGCGTTGTGAAGAATTGTCTTTGGCTTCCGGAGACAACTTTCGAATCTCTGATTGCTAAAACTAACTTTTTTAGAACTATGCCTCATGTCGGGCGTGTGGAAAGATTAACATAGAATATGTTTCACGTACGAGAATTCGTAAGTGCTTTAGCAGTGACTGCAGGTAAAACAGGAATAACCCAAATGTTCAAGGATTTAATCAAATCGTTTCTACCGGAGGAACATCTGCGCCGGAACCTCCCCGTTGGGGGGATGGCGACAGGAGATTTCTCCACTCTGGTTGCTGGTAATGCCACCTTGGGTGGCGTTGCAGCAGCCTCTCTTGGATATCTGACTTGGAAGAGAGTCGTGGCTTCTAAGAAGCAGGCTCGACTCGGACTGGAAAAGGACAACGTTTTGGCTCTAGTGGAAGGCCTGGAGAAAAAGGTCCAGGACCTGACACTAAAGGTCGAAGAAAGGATGAGAGGAGAAACGGCAATGCGAGTCGTGGCTTCTAAGAAGCAGACTCGAACTGGACTGGTAAAGGACAACGTTTTGGCTCTGGTGGAAGACCTGGAGAAAAAAATCCAGGATCTGACACTACTGGTCGAAGAGAGGATGAAAGAAGAAATGGCATTGAGAGCCATTCGCGAAGAAGAAACTCAGAAAACGAGTCTTCATTTTGAAGATTTGTTAGACCAGGAACTCATTCTAGAAGGGAGCCTTGAGGAGGATATAATTAATCACGAAATTGATATTGACTTAGATGGACATGAAATGGAGGAGGAGGAGGAGGAGAAGAAGAAGGAGGAGGAGAAGGAGGAGGAGGAGAATGAGGAGGAGAAGGAGGAGGAGAAATTCTCGAGTAATGAGAACTTTGACGAATTTGAAGAAGAATTGGACTACGAAATTGATATTGACTTAGATGGACCTGAAATTGATGAGGAGGAGAAGGAGGAGGAGGAGATAGAGGAGGAGAAGGAGGAGGAGGAGAAAGAGGAGGAGAAAGAGGAGGAGAAGGAGGAGGAGAAATTCTCGAGTGATGAGAACTTAGACGATTTTGAAGAAGAATTGGACTACGAAATTGATATTGACTTATATGAACCTGAAATTGATGAGGAGGAGAAGGAGGAGGAGGAGAAAGAGGAGGAGAAGGAGGAGGAGGAGAAAGAGGAGGAGAAGGAGGAGGAGAAAGAGGAGGAGAAGGAGGAGGAGAAATTCTCGAGTGATGAGAACTTAGACGATTTTGAAGAAGAATTGGACTACGAAATTGATATTGACTTAGATGAACCTGAAATTGATGAGGAGGAGAAGGAGGAGGAGGAGATAGAGGAGGAGAAGGAGGAGGAGGAGAAAGAGGAGGAGAAGGAGGAGGAGGAGGAAGAAGAAGAAGAAGAAGAAGAAGAGTCCAGTGACCTACTGGATCTTGTTTTGGGAGGTGTTGACATTGATGAGTTTGAAATCACTTCTCCAGAGGATCTCCAGGATTCAGAGACGACGGAGAACGAGGCTCTGTTCGCAGAGCTCCAGGTGTTGGTGGCTGCCTCTGAACTCGACTGTGCCTTGGAGAAGATTCAAGAAACAATGTCCAAAGACAATCTGTTCCATTGGGTACTTATCGACCTGGCTCGTATCAAAGGAAATATCCTTTGCAATATGGGAAAACTGGAAGAAGCCAGCGAATGCTTCAACTTTGTTCTTGCTACCAACGAGGAATATTCCGATGCCAGGTTGAGACTGGCCCTATGCTGGTTGGCACTTGGATGTCACCAAGAAGCTCTTCGTGAATTTGAGAGACTGCGAATGGAAGGGGTTCTGGACCCCGACTTCATGTTCTATATTGATTCCTTGGTTGACATGAATTGCTATGGATGCCCATATGGAATCCTAGGCCTTAAGCCAGACGCTACTCAACACCAAATCGAAAAAGCTTTCAGAAAAATGGCCTTAAAATACCACCCTGACAAGTGCCGAGGTTCGGACGAAGAAATTCAAAGGTGCTGCAATAAGATGCACCAGCTCAATAGCACAATGGATATCTTGCGTGATGCTGACAAGAGAGTAAGATATGAAGAGACTTGGAAAGTTGTCCAAGACTTTACCAATATCATATTTAGCAATCCCAACCTCCCCGAATGGCCGCAACTTGAAGGGTATGATGACAAATTTCATAAGGAAGGAGATGAAGCAGAAGAAGAGACAGTGAAGGAGGACTCAACTGTCCTTTTCGAACTTACTGTAAGATATGGTAACCTTATGGAATTTGAACTCCTTCCATCAGTGGCAATGCTGACTTACGAATCTATGGAAGTAGATGGAACAAAAGAGGAGATGGAGGTCCATAGAGATGATGGCCATAATGAGAAGGAAGATGATGTTGAGGATGAAAAGCGTAATGAGTTAGAGTGTCATGAAACTGATGAAGACACGGTTAACCGAGTGCAACTCAACCAAGGCGATCTGGACCACACAGAGTCTGAAATCTCTTCACCAGAAGATATGTTAGATGATGATGAGGCTCTGTGGTCAGTCCTCCATATGATGGATGATGATTCCGATGAAGATGAAGTCAGTTATTAAGAAGACTTCATTGGAGTATCAAAAGAATGCTTGGATTAAATAATAAGTTGATGCCCTCACAATTTTGTGAAAGGAATAGTATCTTCTTCTTTTTCTTCCTTTTTTTTTTTTTAGGATTAAGGTTTTTTTTTTTTTAGGCTTAAGGACTGGCTATGCAGGTGAAGAAACTCTGGTACTGATGAAAGAGCGCGTGTTGTTTGGGTGGGGAAAATGACGCTTGGCTTCACCACTTGGCCAAAAAAAGGCGCTTGGCTTCACAACCTGGCCCGCTTGGCTTCATCGCCCGGCACAACAATGGCGCTTGGCTTCACCGCCTGGCCTGCTTGGCTTCACCGCCCGGCCAATAAATGGCGCTTGGCTTCACCACCTGGCCCGCTTGGCTTCATCGCCTGGCACAACAATGGCGCTTGGCTTCACCGCCCGGCCATAAAATGGCGCTTGGCTTCACCGCCCGGCCAAATAATGGCGCTTGGCTTCACCACCTGGCCCGCTTGGCTTCATCGCCCGGCACAACAATGGCGCTTGGCTTCACCACCTGGCCTGCTTGGCTTCACCACCCGGCCATAAAATGGCGCTTGGCTTCACCGCCCGGCCAAATAATGGCGCTTGGCTTCACCACCTGGCCCGCTTGGCTTCATCGCCCGGCACAACAATGGCGCTTGGCTTCACCGCCCGGCCATAAAATGGCGCTTGGCTTCACCGCCCGGCCTACAATGGCGCTCGGCTTCACCACGGCCCGCTTGGCTTCATCGCCCGGCACAACAGTAGCGCTTAGGATTGTTGAATTATTTTTTTTTTTTTTAGGTTTAAGGTTTTTTTTTTTTAGGTTTAAGGACTGGCTATGCAGGTGAAGAACCTCTAATACTGATGAATGAGTGAGGAAAATGACTTTTGGCTTCACCACCTGGCCCGCTTGGCTTCATCGCCCGGCACAACAATGGCGCTTGGCTTCACCGCCTGGCCTGCTTGGCTTCACCGCCTGGCCAAAAAATGGCGCTTGGCTTCACCGCCTGGCCCGCTTGGCTTCATCGCCCGGCACAACAATGGCGCTTGGCTTCACCGCCTGGCCTGCTTGGCTTCACCGCCCGGCCAAAAAATGGCGCTTGGCTTCACCGCCTGGCCCGCTTGGCTTCATCGCCCGGCACAACAATGGCGCTTGGCTTCACCGCCTGGCCTGCTTGGCTTCACCGCTCGGCCATAAAATGGCGCTTGGCTTCACCGCCTGGCCCGCTTGGCTTCATCGCCCGGCACAACAATGGCGCTTGGCTTCACCGCCTGGCCTGCTTGGCTTCACCGCCCGGCCAAAAAATGGCGCTTGGCTTCACCGCCTGGCCCGCTTGGCTTCATCGCCCGGCACAACAATGGCGCTTGGCTTCACCGCCTGGCCTGCTTGGCTTCACCGCCCGGCCAAAAAATGGCGCTTGGCTTCACCGCCTGGCCCGGTTGGCTTCATCGCCCGGCACAACAATGGCGCTTGGCTTCACCGCCTGGCCTGCTTGGCTTCACCGCCCGGCCAAAAAATGGCGCTTGGCTTCACCGCCTGGCCCGCTTGGCTTCATCGCCCGGCACAACAATGGCGCTTGGCTTCACCGCCTGGCCTGCTTGGCTTCACCGCCCGGCCCAAAAATGGCGCTTGGCTTCACCGCCTGGCCCGCTTGGCTTCATCGCCCGGCACAACAATGGCGCTTGGCTTCACCGCCTGGCCTGCTTGGCTCCACCGCCCGGCCCAAAAATGGCGCTTGGCTTCACCGCCTGGCCCGCTTGGCTTCATCGCCCGGCACAACAATGGCGCTTGGCTTCACCGCCTGGCCTGCTTGGCTCCACCGCCTGGCCTGCTTGGCTCCACCGCCCGGCCCAAAAATGGCGCTTGGCTTCACCGCCTGGCCCGCTTGGCTTCATCGCCCGGCACAACAATGGCGCTTGGCTTCACCGCCTGGCCTGCTTGGCTCCACCGCCCGGCCAAAAAATGGCGCTTGGCTTCACCGCCTGCCCCGCTTGGCTTCATCGCCCGGCACAACAATGGCGCTTGGCTTCACCGCCTGGCCTGCTTGGCTCCACCGCCCGGCCAAAAAATGGCGCTTGGCTTCACCGCCTGGCCCGCTTGGCTTCATCGCCCGGCACAACAATGGCGCTTGGCTTCACCACCTGGCCTGCTTGGCTCCACCGCCCGGCCAAAAAATGGCGCTTGGCTTCACCGCCTGGCCCGCTTGGCTTCATCGCCCGGCACAACAATGGCGCTTGGCTTCACCGCCTGGCCTGCTTGGCTTCACCGCCCGGCCAAAAAATGGCGCTTGGCTTCACCGCCCGGCCAAAAAAAGGCGCTTGGCTTCATCGCCCGGCCGAAAAATCGCGCTTGGCTTCACCGCCTGGCCAACTTGGCTTAACCCCCCGGTCTAAACATGACGCTAGGATTCACCACCTGGCCCAACAATGACCCTTGGCTTCACCACAAAATTTCAAATGTCATCAATCAAGACTGACCACTAATAAGCTAGCTGCAATGAGGGAAGTTGGCCGAAAGCTATTTCAGAAGGAAGGGCAACCTCTGGCGCGGCGGAAAAACCCGTAAGTTCAATGCCCAGAATGCTGAAGTAGGTTTCAAATTGCTTCTCAAAGTAATCCAATTCATATACAAGTCATGACACCAATAATAAGCTAGCTGCAATGAGGGAAGTTGGCCGAAAGCTATTTCAGAAGGAAGGGCAACCTCTGGCGCGGCGGAAAAACCCGTAAGTTCAATGCCCAGAATGCTGAAGTAGGTTTCAAATTGCTTCTCAAAGTAATCCAATTCATATACAAGTCATGACACCAATAATAAGCTAGCTGCAATGAGGGAAGTTGGCCGAAAGCTATTTCAGAAGGAAGGGCAACCTCTGGCGCGGCGGAAAAACCCGTAAGTTCAATGCCCAGAATGCTGAAGTAGGTTTCAAATTGCTTCTCAAAGTAATCCAATTCATATACAAGTCATGACACCAATAATAAGCTAGCTGCAATGAGGGAAGTTGGCCGAAAGCTTTTTCAGAAGGAAGAGCAACCTCTGGCGCAGCGGAAAAACCCGTAAGTTCAATGCCCAGAATGCTGAAGTAGGTTTCAAATTGCTTCTCAAAGTAATCCAATTCATATACAAGTCATGACACCAATAATAAGCTAGCTGCAAAGAGGGACGTTGGCCGAAAGCTATTTCAGAAGGAAGGGCAACCTCTGGCGCGGCAGAAAAACCCGTAAGTTCAATGCCCAGAATGCTGAAGTAGGTTTCAAATTGCTTCTCAAAGTAATCCAATTCATATACAAGTCATGACACCAATAATAAGCTAGCTGCAATGAGGGAAGCTGGCCGAAAGCTATTTCAGAAGGAAGGGCAACCTCTGGCGCGGCGGAAAAACCCGTAAGTTCAATGCCCAGAATGCTGAAGTAGGTTTCAAATTGCTTCTCAAAGTAATCCAATTCATATACAAGTCATGACACCAATAATAAGCTAGCTGCAATGAGGTAAGTTGGCCGAAAGCTATTTCAGAAGGAAGGGCAACCTCTGGCGCGGCGGAAAAACCCGTAAGTTCAATGCCCAGAATGCTGAAGTAGGTTTCAAATTGCTTCTCAAAGTAATCCAATTCATATACAAGTCATGACACCAATAATAAGCTAGCTGCAATGAGGGAAGTTGGCCGTAAGCTATTTCAGAAGGAAGGGCAACCTCTGGCGCGGCGGAAAAACCCGTAAGTTCAATGCCCAGAAAGCTGAAGTAGGTTTCAAATTGCTTCTCAAAGTAATCCAATTCATATACAAGTCATGACACCAATAATAAGCTAGCTGCAATGAGGGAAGTTGGCCGAAAGCTATTTCAGAAGGAAGGGCAACCTCTGGCGCGGCGGAAAAACCCGTAAGTTCAATGCCCAGAATGCTGAAGTAGGTTTCAAATTGCTTCTCAAAGTAATCCAATTCATATACAAGTCATGACACCAATAATAAGCTAGCTGCAATGAGGGAAGTTGGCCGAAAGCTATTTCAGAAGGAAGGGCAACCTCTGGCGCGGCGGAAAAACCCGTAAGTTCAATGCCCAGAATGCTGAAGTAGGTTTCAAATTGCTTCTCAAAGTAATCCAATTCATATACAAGTCATGACACCAATAATAAGCTAGCTGCAATGAGGGAAGTTGGCCGAAAGCTATTTCAGAAGGAAGGGCAACCTCTGGCGCGGCGGAAAAACCCGTAAGTTCAATGCCCAGAATGCTGAAGTAGGTTTCAAATTGCTTCTCAAAGTAATCCAATTCATATACAAGTCATGACACCAATAATAAGCTAGCTGCAATGAGGGAAGTTGGCCGAAAGCTATTTCAGAAGGAAGGGCAACCTCTGGCGCGGCGGAAAAACCCGTAAGTTCAATGCCCAGAATGCTGAAGTAGGTTTCAAATTGCTTCTCAAAGTAATCCAATTCATATACAAGTCATGACACCAATAATAAGCTAGCTGGAATGAGGGGAGTTGGCCGAAAGCTATTTCAGAAGGAAGGGCAACCTCTGGCGCGGCGGAAAAACCCTTAAGTTCAATGCCCAGAATGCTGAAGTAGGTTTCAAATTGCTTCTCTAAGTAATCCAACTTATATACAAGTCGAGAGTTATCATAAGACATTCATGAAGTACTGATGAATTTTGAATTGATATGAAAAATAAATAGAAATAGGGAGGGAAGGAAGAAGGGTCGTGGGAACCAAGCTTACAATAATGGATGTAGGCAAAACCCACCTGATGAGCTCCTTGGTAAGGGCGAAACCCTTATATATGTCACTTTGGTAATAGTATGTAGTAATTAATTTATATGTATATATATATATATATATATGTATATATATATATGTATATGTATATATATATATATATATATATATATATATGTATATATATATATGTATATGTATATATATATATATATATATATATATATATATATATATATATATGTATATATAAGTATATATATATATATATATATATATATATATATATATATATATATATATATATATATATGTATATATAAGTATATATATATATATATATATATATATATATATATATATAAATATATGTATATATATATATATATATATATATATATATATATATACATATATATATATATGTATATATATATATATATATATGTATATATATATATATATATATATATATATATATATATATATATATATATATATTTTTTTTTTTTTTTTTGATACATTAATGTCTGGATTCTCTTAACGACCTCAGGATCAGAGCCCCAGGCGAAATCACACAAAGACAAGAGCTTGGCTCCGGCCGGGAATCGAACCCTGGTCGGCAAACTTGTATAGACAGTGTGGCTTAGTCACTGTCTATACAAGTTTGCCGACCAGGGTTCGATTCCCGGCCGGAGCCAAGCTCTTGTCTTTGTGTGATTTCGCCTGGGGCTCTGATCCCGAGGTCGTTAAGAGAATCCAGACATTAATGTATCAAAAATATATATGGCTTATTTGAATATGAAAAACACGTACAAATGTGCAAAATTTATCATATATATATATATATATATATATATATATATATATATATATATATATATATATATATATATATATATATATATGCATGGATATTTGCACATTAACTCGTACACACAAGAAGGCCCACACCACCATATAGATTATCCGTATAATTTTCATCTGAAGGGAGGGTCTCAATAGAATCCCGTTGACTTTTGACTGTAGGCGTTTGGAGGGCAGTGCCTACAGCCTCAAGTATTCTAAGCCAGCCGAATTTGATGGAACTCACATTGTTCAAAACAAAAGCAACTACAGCCGGCTCATAATAGCTGAAGCTGTAAGCATCTCCTTCCAAAAGCGAACACTCAACATTCAATGGGATTCTGATTATATGCTCCCTTCTAGCAGAAAGCCGTATAGATAATCTCTGTGGTGGTGTTGGGTCGAGTGTGTGCCAGAGTATTGTAGACACATACAATACTCTGGCACACACTCGACCCAACACCACCACAGAGATTATCTATACGGCTTTCTGCTAGAAGGGAGCATATAATCAGAATCCCATTGAATGTTGAGTGTTGGCCTTTGGAAGGAGATGCTTACAGCTTCAGGTATTATGAGCCGGCTGTAGTTGCTTTTGTTTTGAACAATGTGAGTTCCATCAAATTCGGCTGGCTTAGAATACTTGAGGCTGTAGGCACTGCCCTCCAAAGGCCTACAGTCAAAAGTCAACGGGATTTTATTGAGACACTCCCTTCAGATGAAAATTATACGGATAATCTCTATGGTGGTGTGGGCCTTCATGTGTGTCTGAGTTAATGTGCAATATATATATATATATATATATATATATATATATATATATATATATATATATATATATATATATATATATATATATATATATATTTATATAAAGTATATAATCAATCATTATTTTCTTCATGATCTATGGGTCTTTGGAATTTGAAATAATTTTATCGTTTTACTTTTAGTTTTTTTATAGAATTCATTTTAAAAAATTAATCATAATATTTTTTAATCCCTTATATATAAAAGGAATCTTAAAATTATAATAATTAATAATCACTTTATGGTTGTTATAAAAATCATCGTTTCTTCAGCCAAAGGCTTCCACCAGAAAACCTAAAGACGGTAAAAAAATCCTAAGAGGATTCCTGTAGGAGACACAATGACGCCCTCTTGGGAGTTTTCGCCGTACCATAGCAGTACCCCGGGCCGGAGTCACCGATAATTTGGAGAAATTTCATGGTTGATTGACTGATTGATTTGAGGTTTTCTGGCATCATGACATCTAGGGTCATTGACGCCGATATCATTTATTATAAATAAACAATAAAAGTTTCTTCAATTAAAACCATAAAAGCAAAGATGTCATTTTAAAAGTTAAATAGCTTTCAGAAGACTGCCTCTGAGGTAAAGTTAAAAATACCGCTAGCATGGTAGGACACATCATGTCCAAGAATCTTGGCAAGGATAAATCTGCCATCTTCAACTTGAGCCTCAAACAGATATCTATTTCTTTCACTACTATATGTGGGGCATTCGGTCAAATAATGCGTCACTAGAGAAATTTCATGGCGTTCCGTTAATCGTTGGCCCTGGTCATGAGCCTGGTCATTTTATTCTTGAGTTGTGTGTGTGTTTGCATTATAGCCACGAAAGG
>NC_090752.1:44548950-44561450 GCF_036898095.1 Palaemon carinicauda
ATAGAGGAATTCTATATATATATTCCAATATGTTACTCAGCATGAGCTTTTTCTTCGGCTTGTTCTGAAACCGCTGACTTGCATCCTAAATTGCAAAAGTTGTAGTAAACGTCCTATTTTATATCTCTGCTCTCATCTCTTTCCATATTGCTGATTTTCCTTAGCATTCAAAGTTTTCCTGAATATAATTCTTACCTTGTCTTTTGTGAGGTTATTTACCAACATGTCTTCTGGAAATTTCGTTGTAGCTTTTACCAAATCATCATATTCTTTTTATTGGGTAGTTTTGGTGGAGTCTTACCTCCTAACTCCAGTTTGCTTTTGTCTGTTTTTCTCCGTTATTCATAATACATGTTGTAGTTTATTCGTTGCTCTTGCACTTCTTTCAGAATTGGGCTGCTTTCCTAATTGGAGGCATCGGGGTTATCATAATTTTCTTTTAAATAGGGATGATTGTGATAATGATATCGATAATACTGACATTACTAATAGTAATCATACTGATAATAAAATAAAATAAAAAACACCAAGCTCTATCCATCAAATGTTCGGGAGAGAGAGAGAGAGAGAGAGAGAGAGAGAGAGAGAGAGAGAGAGAGAGAGAGAGAGAGAGAGAGAGAGAGAGAATGATCGTTGTTAAAAGAAAGACGTAAAAAATAATTAAAGATGAACGTTCCGCTACATTCTTCAAGAGATTGTAAAGTTTTTCAAATACAGTTTATAAATTCCATAAACATACACAATGAAGGAACGATTTTTCAGTAGTCATGCGTGTAACTGTATACCAGTGTGTTTTAGTATGTGTGCATGTTTTTTTTTTTTTTTTTTTTTTTGGAGTATATGGGAATAGCTGACTGTTTTTATGTGCGAATGGGGTGGCTATTAGAGAATGTAACCTTTCCTGTAAGTGAATATGTCTGTGTGTAATCCGGTGTATAAGAAACTGTCTGCTTATGAGTAGGGCGGAGGGGGGGGGGGGGTTGTCTGAAGGTGCCTGAAACGCGGGGAGGGAGAATTCGTCCAAGAATGTGTGAAGGTAATTTTGACTGAGTCCGTGTGAATTTGTCATTGTATGTTTAATGCGGGTGACATTAAATGAGTGGGTCTCATTGTATGTACAAGTGAGAGAGAGAGAGAGAGAGAGAGAGAGAGAGAGAGAGAGAGAGAGAGAGAGAGAGAGAGAGAGAGAGAAAGAGAGAGAATGTATGTGAAGGTTCTACAGTGTCTGTGAACACATGGTAAGAGTAAAATTTGTCTAAGGGTTTGTCACACACTGCTCGAGTGGAGATGATTATGTCTGAGTGCGTGTACGTGTGTGAACACCTATGTGCTGATGAGTGCATGCGTCTGGGTATGGAAGAGTGCACGTATTACACGCGCGCATGCGCATGTGTTGAATAATGCTGAGATTAACACATCGGATCATCCAGCAGCCAACGCACGAACGGGTCTTAGATGAGAGACAGACACTCACTTAATCCCAGGTAGAGAGAGAGAGAGAGAGAGAGAGAGAGAGAGAGAGAGAGAGAGAGAGAGAGAGAGAGAGAGAGAGAGGGGGTGACGTCTGGAGTCGATTGCAAAGGACTTGAGTGGGCAGAACACCACAGTGGATAGTGGCGATGAAAATGGAAGGAGGAGGAGAAAGTGGAGGAATGAAAAGATAAATGACAATAAAAAAAAAAAGCGATAAAAATGTTGGTATGATGAGCATGTACCAAAAATATTAGGGGGGAAAAAAGAGGAAGGCAATGTTGGAGGAGGAATGAGACTACGGAGGAGGAGGAGGAGGAGGAGGAGGAAGGAGGAGGAGGAGGAGGAGGAGGAGGAGGAGAAATGAAACGCAAAAAAAATGTAAAAAAAAAAAAAAATACTCTAAAAATCCATGGGCTGCTGATAATTTGTTAGCAGAGGGAGCCACAGATGAAGATGATGATGATGAAAATGAAAATGAGAAGATAATATCTGCTGGAAATATGAAACAATTGATGGAGCTATATGGACGCAGGGAAGAGAATGTAAGTTACACACTAAATAAAAGATTGGATGACTGAGTAAAGAGAGACGGTAAAAACTAGCAGGATAATGGAAGGAAGGAATGGAATGTAAAAAATGTACACTTTAGAAAAAAAAACTATACAGGTACTTACTATTGAGGCGTTCAAAAGGGGGAAGACTAAAAAAGCATGCAATGGAGGGATGGGTAACATAAAAGAGAAGGCTGACAAAGGGAATGAAATACATAGAAAGCGAAAAATCTTAGAGAGAGAGAGAGAGAGAGAGAGAGGAGAGAGAGAGAGAGAGAGAGAGAGAGAGAGAGAGAGAGAGAGAGAGAGAGACAATCGGAAGTGAAAATGGTGGACAAGATGGGGAAACGCATTTGCAAAATAAAAATAAAGGCAGTAAGCTGAAATGATAAGGAGGGAAAAACATATCAACAGAACTTCATTAATATAGTCTCCCTTGAGAATCATCATTATTTTCATAACTATCATCATTACTTTAATCAACAATATAAAATGTAAAACATTCAATTTACCTGAATCTATCCGCTAACAATAACCCTCCCCTATTGGAATTTGAACCACCGACCAGTGAAACACAAGGCTAATGCTATATCCGCTTATCAACGGGTTGAACTAAAAGGAGGGGAACCTTATCTCCAGCTTCAAATGCATTGAATCATAACACGTACAGTTGGACATAGAAATTCCTGGCACAACTCGCTCTGTGTAACTGCACCCTGTCATATCATTACTACAAGGAGAGTTCCAGGGTGTAGCACCGACCCCACCCCCGCCCATCATTTCTGGCATCTCTTCATACACTAGCTGTTTGGCGGTAAGGGGCGTGCCAGGATATACTTCTTCGGAGTGAGGGGGTGCCAGGAATTCCTGTCCAACTGTACCATTGTACCCATTTCTGTGGTTTAATCCAGCCCCAATTATGATCAGCGGTGAGTGGACGCAAAACACACACAATTCCTCTTTACCAGTCTGGGTTTAAATTCTTAATTAGATCATTTTTTTTTTTACTATTTGTGACAACGTGCTCATTTACCTATGGAAGAAGTCACAAAATCTAATAATTCTCGCATTCATCTTGCCCAGCGAAGAGTACCAATATGTGAAGAAAATAAAAAAGAGAAAAGGACAGAATTATTGAGAATAAAAAAAATAAACGTAAAATTTCAAAGTAGGACATTATCATTTTGTCCACTTTCGATCTAATCCGATTCGGCCGAAGTTGCTATCTCTTTTGTTTCCGGGGGATTTCACAGAAGAGTTCTTCAAGAGACAGCTTTATGGACACTTACCAAGACGAGGAGACTTCTAAAATGGAAGCCATATAAACCGGCCTTCCTCCTCCACTGTCCCTATGACCATACTATAAAGGAATCATCATCTCTCAGAAATACGACTATAAAGAAAATCATATAAAGAAAACGAGAATCATAAAAAAAAACAACGAACTAGAATCCCCCGTACAAAACCAAATTGTTGCAGTTTGTTTTTGTTTCTATTTTCTCTGTGTATTTGCCTCCCATTTTCCTGTTTCAAACAATTCTATTCTCTTTTGCAGGCTGAATTGATCTGATGTTGAGCGTGGCACTTCTATGGCTGTGAGACAAGTGCTATTTGTCTGTTTGAACCGAATGGGGAGTGCAATAATATTTCAGGTGGCTTCAAATGTTCTTGCATGGAAGGCTATATTGGAGTTGGAATAGTGTGTATAGATGAAAATTAATCTGGCAGAATAAATTCGTAAATATTGGTTTATTCACCGGAATATTTGCAGACTTTAATGAATGCTTTAGTCCTCATAAATAGTCTGAAATCTTTTATTGTTTGTTGAAACATCTACTGGAAGATACAAATTAATGTAAACACCATTTGATAGACAAATTACAGGCAACACTTGTATCACAAAAAATAAAAGTGCCAACAAGCAAAAGACAGATTTGCTGGAAACAGGCAAATATATAAACAAATAAAAATTAAAACAAATTACTAAATAATGAACGAAAATTATCCTACACAAAATACAAATAAATAAACGAAAATCTGACCAGATTAAAAGCAATGAATGAGAATTGTTTACAAGAAAGAAATGAACAAGATTCACCTTTAAAAAATTCAATAAGAGATTCTTATAAAACAACGAACAAGGATCATCACGCAAAAATGAACTAGAATCATCTCACAAAACAAAGAACGATAAAAATAAAGAAAAATTAAGAAGATTCATCTCACTAAATCAAAAACTATAAACGAGAATTGTCTATTATGATACAATGAAAGATAATAAAAAATTAATCAACAAGAATAATCTTACCAAAAAAAAAAAACAATGAATGAAATTCATCTTGCAAATGCATAAAAAAAATTAGCATGAATAATTTCATAGAAACATACACAATGAATGAGAATCTTCCAAAAAATCATGAAAATAAAACAAGAATCGTCTAAAATTAAACAATGAACTAGAATCGTCACATGCAAATAAATACAATGATCGAAAATCATCATAGAAAAACAAAACCATAATCACAATAATTCTAAACACGCAGAAAATAAAAGCTATAAGAATAAGGAATAAACTCACACAGAAACACAAAATATAAATTTAAAAAAAAATCATAATGAGGCCACTAAGGAAGATATGTTAAAAATGTGTTTATATATATATATATATATATATATATATATATATATATATATATATATATAAATATATATATATAATATATATATATATATATATATATATATATATATATATATATATAGCCAGACACTTGCTATTTACTATATAGGGGAGACTATTATTATTAGTTTTTTTTATATAAGAATAAGGAATAAACTTACATAGAATCACAAATTATAAGTAAAAAGAACAAAAATCAGGAGGCCACTAAGGAAAACATGCTAAAAATATTTGTTTTTTTTATGTTTTCCCTTGAATCTTTAAATAATACCAGTAAATAATTAAAACTCAAATCTAGTTCTCAAAATACATAACCTCCTCTCTCTCTCTCTCTCTCTCTCTCTCTCTCTCTCTCTCTCTCTCTCTCTCTCTCTCTCTCTCCCTTGTCAATTTTACTGGCATATTTTCCCTTCTCAGTTTCGGCACCCCAAAAAAAACTTCATAGACACACAACAAAATTACCACGATAAAGCAAACAACATCCTTTCATTTTCCTCCATCGAGCTCGAGAGCGAAATTTGAGCGAAACTTCTCGAACTTCCTAACTTCTGTCTTCAAAACTCTTTTTAACCTCGTTTACACGCAAGTCTTCTGTATCTTAACCTCGTTAGGGTAAACAAATGTCGAGGAGAGGCCATATATTAGTTTTGAGATAGTCTGGTGATTTTGACAATTTGATCTTACAGTCAGAGTGGGTGAAAGTATCATGATTGTTCTTATATTTGTATCATCATCATCATTCTCTCTCTCTCTCTCTCTCTCTCTCTCTCTCTCTCTCTCTCTCTCTCTCTCTCTCTCTCTCTCTCTCTCTCTCTTCCCAAACTAGCTTTAAATGTTATCACGAACAGATGTCATAGTAAATGCCAGTGAAACACTTCACACGTGCGTACCCACACACTACAACAAATGCTCCTATCTTGAGCACGCTAATTGTTTTCTAGATGTGGGTCATGTGGCCTAAAATTTCAGTACTTAAGCTAAAAAGTTCTGGAACATCGTTCGATACCCAGTTGTGCATGAGTATCCGCATCTGTCAGGATTAAAAAAGATGTTCGTGGCCTCTTCTGGCGCCATTATTCCTTCCATGGTTCCACGAGTTATAACTAGCTTATGTTCCAAGCCCATTAGTTTATGATGCATAAGTTAATACTGGTAGGACCATCTGATTACATTTCATACTTTCCCTTTTTGAGAAAGTGGCAGTTTACATTTCATAATCTCATTTTGTTTACTAAAAGTTCTCCATCCCACGCTTATCCTCCTTTTAATTTCGGTCTCATGCTCTGGAAAAACTCTTACTATATGTCCTAAGGTCTTATATTCATTAATAACCTCTAGCAGTTCGTCCATAACTATTATTTGATGTCTCTGCATTTTCATTTAACATTGTCTTAGTTTTATTCATATTCATTTTCAGTCCTACAACTCTGCTTTCTCTATTCAAATCTACAATCTTTTGTAATTCATCCTATGATTCACTAAATAAAACTGTGCCATCTGCAAATCTTAAGTTATTAGGCATTCTACATTAATATTAATTCCTACATTTTCCAAATCTAATTTCTTAAGAACTACTTCTAGTCATGCTGTGAATAGTTTAAGAGATATGGGGCATTGCCGTCTCAATATTGAGACGGGAATGGATGGGGAGTGAGGGGGGGGGGGTCTCCCTGGCTAGTTTCTTCCTCAATTGAAATTTACTCACTACATGTAGTTTTTGGATTGCTGTACTTCCCGTATAGATGTCTTCAAGTATTCTAACATAAGATTCACCTATTCCTTGTATTTGAAGTGCTTTAATTGCAGCTGAAGTTTTAACAGAATCCAACGCTTTTTCATAGTCTATACATGCCATGCATAGTGGATTGCCATACACTGCTGATTTTTACCCCAACTGGTTAATTTTATGGATATAGTCAGTTGTTGAATACCCGTTTCTAAAACCTGCCTGCCCTCCTGATTAATTAAAGTCTAGCTGCCTTTATATTCGGCCTGATAAGATCTTTGTAAATATTTTATGTATTACTGAGAGTAAACGTATTAGAAAGTAATTTTTCAGGTCTTTTGTGTCTCCCTCTTTGTAAATAGTATAATGATAAAGTTTTTCCAAGTTGTTGGTGTAGAACATTATTACAGGCATTTTAAGTAAAGTTCAGCGAGTTTTACTAACAGGAAAGGTCCTCCATATATTTTAACTTAACTATTAAGCTATCTTTTCCTGCTGCTTTGACTCTTTTCATGCCTTTTAATGCTTTTTTTTTTACCTCTGCTGTTACCTTTTGTTACAGGCCCAGGTTTCATTATTTCTAGTGGCATGTTATTTCTTATATCACTATTGTATAGCACTGAATTGATATCTTTGCAATATTTATCACTCTATCTCTTTTGTTGATATATTCCTTTTCTATTATATATATATATATATATATATATATATATATATATATATATATATATATATATATATATATATATATATATATATAGATAGATAGATATATATATATATAAATATATATATATATATATATATATATATATATAGAGAGAGAGAGAGAGAGAGAGAGAGAGAGAGAGAGAGAGAGAGAGAGAGAGAGAGAGAGAGAGAGAGAGAGAGAGAGAAATATATGCTATTTATTTTGAGTAAAAATATGGAATTTAAATCTTTCTTCATTATCAAATTCAATAACTTCCAAAACCATATGAATTCCCACGTCCTCGAGTTAATCGAGTTTAAACAAACTGCCCCAAAACTACTTATCTCTCAATTACCATGTTTATTGACTCTGCAAATGATTAATCCCACCTCAAGGACAGACAGAGACAGAGATCCACCAAGAAGAAGAAGAAGTAGAAGACGAATAAGAAGAAGAAGAAGAAGAAGAAGAAGAAGAAGAAGAAATTCATCTAAAGGCAAATCTTATCTCCTCACCAACTCTGGCGGAAAAGGGATGCGAGCTTGTTTGAGGAGACAACAGCCACCTTGATGTTTAAAACATTTCGATGCTTAGGCAACCTGTTTTCTTTGGACCTCGTCGAGAATGATATGTTAAACTTCGGCGGTCGCTAAACGAGAATGGGCGTACACACACACACGCCCACAATGGGGTCACAGGAGCGAACTCATGCTGCGCCTACGCAGACGCAATGCCGTTCTATCGAGATTCTCATCCGTTTTGGGGGAAATGAATTTAGTTGATGGACTTTCAGATTCTTATGCAGTGGCGTACATGCGCGCAACCAAGCACTCCATGTGTATCCTTCCTCTCTTTGGAATGTTATCTTTTGGGGAAACGTATGTTGCTGTTGGCCTCCGAAATGTTATGTTAAACTCTTAAACACACTTGCACATATACAGTACACGCACGCGCGCTCACACACAAGAACATTTGCAAACCCAATTCCGTTTGGTAATGTTATCATTTGGGGAGATGAATGTTGTTATTATGAACGTTTCGGGTAAAGCGACTAGCCTACAGCGCCCCCCCCCCCCTCTCTCTCTCTCTCTCTCTCTCTCTCTCTCTCTCTCTCTCTCTCTCTCAGAATTCAATGGCAGTGTTACGTACAAAAAACGATACATTAATTTTGTTCTTCCGATACATGATTTTAAACCACCCTATATTTTCCTTCTGTTATTTGCTTCACGTGCTCATTCATTGGCATTTGGAATGCATTAGTAAATATTTTACGTCACATCATAAGAATTACGCTTCCTGCATTTTCATCTATAAGCTTATACGAAAGGAAATTAATTCTTTTACTTATTCGTAGAGACGCTCTCCTCCAACAAGTTTCATGCCACACATCATCAAATCATGGGTTTTGTTATCACAAAACCATATTTTTTTTGACAAACTGATGTAAGCTTAGGAGTTTTACAACATAGCTACAGTGTCCACTTACAGTGACTGTACCCCTATACCTATTCAAATCATTTCCATCACTATCAACCTGTTAGAAGGGATGGCCCCAGATGTTACCCCTCCAGTGTTCAGCATGTATTTATAGAGCAGCGTTTCTTTACCTGGGGTGCTAGGACCCACAGGAGGTGCTGAAATCGATTTCAAGGGATGCTGAGGAACGGAATGGGACTATTTGGCTTTTGGCGACGACTATTTGGCGCTGACCTGTTTTGGCGCCGTTATAAAACTAGCAAATAAAATGATGAGTTTGTGTATGTGTGTTTGTGTGATAAATTACACAATACGATAAGTATAAAAAACAAAACGATTATGCGTATATGGGATGTGTGTGTAAGTATGAATAAACAAAATGATGTGTGTGTGTGTGTGTGTTGGGATAATGGCTAACAAAACAATGTAATTATATTGTAAACTACCACAATTATACGACAGCTTCAACGACATTTTTTTCTGCGAACAACTACACCAGAAATGGCTGAAAATATTTTTAGCAAGAGAGATAAAACAAAGTTTTCACGCGATGGATATTTCTGTTTTTGATAAATGTAGGTAAAGTGATCCAACGTTGCTGATTTTGGAGATGGAAATTAAAAAATGAATGTAGAGACTGAATTCCCAATAAAAATAACAAAGTAGCGAAGGAAGTTTATGAATATAATCATGGTGCTTCAGCAGTGGACGTGGAAGTTGCTTCTATCGAAACAAGTCTGAAACGTAAAGCTCAAGAAACTCTTGAAATGCCATCAAAAATTATAAACAGATGTATTGAGAATAGTTCTCAAACTGCACAAGGATCACTTCCAAACTCACAGGCTTTGAAAAAAAAAAATCATACATAGGAAACGAAATCTGATAAATTCTGATCCTCTGAACCCTGTTAATTCAAGAGAATTGGTAATTCCTGAACATTACAAATGCTACTGTATGTGACGAACAATGATGAAAGTGAAAACTTTTTAATTGGTGACAGTGGACAGTGAATACTAGTTTTTGGGAGCCAAAGCTGGTTAGTTTTTTACGAGAGTTCCAAGTGTGGTATGCAGATGGGACAACGTCGAAAAATATACATTCGAATGTTCCGAATGATTAGTGATTTGTTACCAGATTTACAGCCAAAAGGGATCTACTGCGACTATGAACATGCTGCCTTTTCTGCCATGGAAAAATGTTTTCCGGGAGTCGAGTTGAAAGGTTCCTTCTTTCATTTAACACAATATACAGAAGCATTTGAAGCAGCTTGGACTCCAGCACCTAATTAATAACGATCCAGAGTTTGCCTTAAAAGCAAAAATGATAGTAGCATTATGTTGTGTATCAGAGTCCCATATGGATAATTACATCAATACCTTATCGAGGGATTTACCAGATGAACTTCAGTCATTGTTGAACTGGTTTAAAGATAATTACACGGGGAGACCAATGAGACGAGGCAATGGAAGATGTCAACCAATTTTCCCTATAGAAAAGTGGAATCAATACAGACGAACAATAGCTGGTGAGGATAGAACCAACAATCATGCTGTGGCAGCGCATAGAAAAATATATGTCGAATTAGGAATAAACCATCCCGCTATCTGGAAGTGTATTGATAGTATCAGAAAGATACAAAAAGGGCGTGATACTTACTGTGAGCAATTGATTGCTGGGAAAGCTCCTAATCAAAAACTTCTGAAATACGTTCAAGTCGATGAGCGTATTCTAGGCACATTTGTGACGGTTGAGAGTGGGTAGGTCTTTTCTTACCATTATTATTGATTTTTTTAGTAATAGATCACAAAGAAGTTGTTGCTGATGGGCACAATATTGAGTATAGGAATGTGATATTTGGTGTTATTCAGGGTAGTGTTCTTGACCCATTACTTTTCACACTATACACACATGACATGTAGTTTGGCCTAAAAACCAAGCTCATTGCATATGCAGATGATGCTACTCTCTTTGCATCAATTCCATCACCTGAATGTAGATCTGGGGTTACTGAATCCCCTAATAGAGATAGCTAGTTAGTGCATGGTGCAAATTATAGGGCATGAAGTTGAATCCTAACAAAACTCAAAGTATGACTGATTGTAAGTAGGCCGGGGACAGTGGATCCTCAACATCCGGATCTCAGCATTGATAATGTTTCTTTAACTTTGTATGACTCTTTTAAAATTTTAGGTGTGACTCTCAACAGCAAATCTACTTTTGAAAAACACATTAGGTCGATTTCTTTTTCGATTGCACAAGAATTTGGATTATTGAGAAGGTCTTGTAAGTTTTATGTGGTCAATCTATTCTGAAGAAGTGTTTTAATTCTTTCATTCTACCTTCTTTCGAATGGTGTTCTCCTGTCTGGTCTTCAGCTGCTGATTCTCATTCCTGATCTAGATATTAATCTCTGGCACCGTCGTTCAGTTAGTTCGTTATGCATGTTGCATAATTTTTTCATAATTCTGACCATCCTACAGATCTTCCCGGACAGTACCATCCTGTTAGTAATACTAGGTATGCAGTTAATTCTAATATTTTGGCCTTCTCCATCATGAGGTTCAATACAACACAGTATTCTAGAAGTTTTATTCCAACTGTGACCAAGTTGTGGAATAATATTCTTAATCGGGTATTTGAATCGGTAGAACTTCAAAAGTTCAAACTTGCAGCAAATGTTTTTATATTGAACAGGTCGACATACAGTATGTTTCTTTTTATAGTTTATATATGAAAGATTTGTTTTAATGTTGTTACTGTTCTTAAAATATTTTATTCTAATAGTTCATTACTTCTCATATAGTTTATTTATTTCCTTATTTCCTTTCTTCATTGGGATATTTTTCCCTGTTGGGGCCCTTGGGCTAATAGCATCTTGTTTTTCCAACTAAGGTTGTTGTAGAAGTAGTAATAGTAATAGTAATAAATAATAATAATAAATAAAATGAATAACCAATAAATAAAAAAATCAAAATAAATTAAATATAAACAAAATAAATAATAAATAATTAATAATAATAAATAATAATTAATAATAATAATAAATAATAATAATAATTATAATAATAAAATTAATAATAATAATAAAATAATAATAGTCGCACATATGCAACAAGAAAAATTGCATTGATGAGTATCTTATACTGAGGTTATCCAGGTTCTTTCCTTTATTTTCTTATTGTTTTTGCCAATGCTATTGCCATAATGACTGTTTTTTTTTTCTTTTTGGAGAATGAACTCAATATATGATGTACTGCACTTGCTTTTACTTTATCATTAAAGTAACAAGGTGCTAAGCAATGGTAGGGGGGTACTGGACTGCTTGGGCCTGACCAGTAGGGGTGCCGAGTTTAAAGGGATTTTGTGCTGAAGGTGTCTGTCTTGGCGATCAACAAATCATGTACTGCCCAAGACTAACGTTGTCTAACTGCGCAATTTCACCATCAAATGACCAGCGATATACTGAACGTGTTAGTGCCGTTGTCTTGTATATATATATATATATATATATATATATATATATATATATATATATATATATATATATATGTATATATATATGTTTATATATGTAAATATGTATATATATGTATATATATATTATATAAATATAAATTTACATATATATATATATGTATGTATGTAATTTATATATATATATATATATATATATATATATATATATATATATATATATATATATATATACACACATATATGTGTGCGTGTGTGTTTGCCCAATCAAAATATTAATCCTCACCTGAGGCCAATTCCAGATTTCACACAAACCCCAAGTACGTAAGAGAGTATCCCATACTCAAAGAGATAATGACAAAATGGATGCTAATGAGTCGCCTACTGACTGGATCCGAATTAGAAAAGCTTCAATTTAAATATAAAGTT
>NC_090752.1:44566450-44581450 GCF_036898095.1 Palaemon carinicauda
GCTAGGCCAATATGAATAACATGAATACGTAAACTCCATTTCATATCAACTATTTTCGTCGTATATCTACGATGGTTCCTGATGAAGTAAACTACATACCAATGAAAATAAGAAAAGAAGTCATTTTCAGGTGTGTAATGACTATTATTAGTGATCCTCCGCCATACATCAGTTCATTTATCACTCCCTTAGTACTTTGCAGATTTATAGATCTACGTTTAGTCCCTTTTCTGAGTAGGGATAACTGAACGTGGTGAAAAGGCTTGTGTATCACCATGAGCAGCAAACTGTACTATTCAGGGACCCCATTCTAAGCCGGTTTTCACTGACCGATCACACAAAAGTTTCCCACCATCACTAATCTGCAGTTGGCCAGCGTGGTGATAAAAACTATCCAAACCTAAGACATGAAAAAAAGACATGTCTGAGGCTTTTGTACTGCAGTGGACCAGAAATGGCTGCAATTGTTACTGTTGTTGTTACGTATATACAGTAAAGCTATATCGCGTGATCCTCTTTATATCGATTGTTTCTAAGGTCAGATAAAAACCCAAATTTATAAGAATAATAGAATATTGTAATTTATAAAAAAAAATTGAAAAATTATACCGTACATTTCTGTATCTACAGTACATCCCGGATTTTTAACTTTCGCACACGATAGCCAAGGGATTACACTATTATTATTATTATTATTATTATTATTATTAATGTTGTTGTTGTGTCGAATGTTCGACTCAACAGAATCCGTTCTGCTGTTATTAGTCATCTGATGACGTCACATGAAAGGTCTATCATTTTATATTTTGTTTCTTTGATTTCCAATATATTTAATATTTGAAATAGATTTATTCCATTACTGGAATTTGTTATTATTGTAACAATATAAAGATGTTTCTTATTTCATTAAAATTATCCATTTTTCCTTGAAAACAAGTTTCTTTTGTTTGGAAGTTGTGTTCGGAGTTGATTCGACTTCAACTTGAATTTCATAAAGAATAACTGGTTATTGAAGATATTAATAATCTAGTTATTGTATCATTATATTGTTATTCATTACCTTTTTCCATCTAGAAATGTCCCCCCTGTTAACTACCTTCCGTCCAAGTATTTATTTCATAATTGTATTAAAAATATGAACATTGGCTTAAGGGTTAAAGTTTGGGAGAAATCCCAACAATTTTGTTGTCTTATTACAATCGTGACAGAGAGAACATCTCGACTTATTGGCACCTGTTTAAGCAGTGAATACCCGCTGAACTTATTGGCACCTGTTTAAGCAGTGAATACCCGCTGAACTTATTGGCACCTGTTTAAGCAGTGAATACACGCTGTACTTATTGGCACCTCTTTAAGCAGTGAATACCCTCTGAACTTATTGGCACCTGTTTAAGCAGTGAATACCCGCTGTACTTATTGGCACCTCTTTAAGCAGTGAATACCCGCTGAACTTATTGGCACCTGTTTAAGCAGTGAATACCCGCTGAACTTATTGGCACCTCTTTAAGCAGTGAATACCCGCTGAACTTATTGGCACCTGTTTAAGCAGTGAATACCCGCTGTACTTATTGGCACCTCTTTAAGCAGTGAATACCCGCTGTACTTATTGGCACCTGTTTAAGCAGTGAATACCCGCTGTACTTATTGGCACCTGTTTAAGCAGTGAATACCCGCTGTACTTATTGGCACCTGTTTAAGCAGTGAATACCCGCTGAACTTATTGGCACCTGTTTAAGCAGTGAATACCCGCTGTACTTATTGGCACCTGTTTAAGCAGTGAATACCCGCTGAACTTATTGGCACCTGTTTAAGCAGTGAATACCCGCTGTACTTATTGGCACCTGTTTAAGCAGTGAATACCCGCTGAACTTATTGGCACCTGTTTAAGCAGTGAATACCCGCTGTACTTATTGGCACCTGTTTAAGCAGTGAATACCCGCTGAACTTATTGGCACCTGTTTAAGCAGTGAATACCCGCTGAACTTATTGGCACCTGTTTAAGCAGTGAATACCCGCTGAACTTATTGGCACCTGTTTAAGCAGTGAATACCCGCTGAACTTATTGGCACCTGTTTAAGCAGTGAATACCCGCTGAACTTATTGGCACCTGTTTAAGCAGTGAATACCCGCTGAACTTATTGGCACCTGTTTAAGCAGTGAATACCCGCTGAACTTATTGGCACCTGTTTAAGCAGTGAATACCCGCTGTATTTATTGGCACCTGTTTAAGCAGTGAATACCCGCTGAACTTATTGGCACCTGTTTAAGCAGTGAATACCCGCTGAACTTATTGGCACCTGTTTAAGCAGTGAATACACGCTGTACTTATTGGCACCTCTTTAAGCAGTGAATACACGCTGTACTTATTGGCACCTCTTTAAGCAGTGAATACACGCTGAACTTATTGGCACCTGTTTAAGCAGTGAATACACGCTGTACTTATTGGCACCTCTTTAAGCAGTGAATACACGCTGAACTTATTGGCACCTGTTTAAGCAGTGAATACACGCTGTACTTATTGGCACCTCTTTAAGCAGTGAATACACGCTGAACTTATTGGCACCTGTTTAAGCAGTGAATACCCGCTGAACTTATTGGCACCTGTTTAAGCAGTGAATACACGCACGCTGAACTTATTGGCACCTGTTTAAGCAGTGAATACCCGCTGAACTTATTGGCACCTGTTTAAGCAGTGAATACCCGCTGAACTTATTGGCACCTGTTTAAGCAGTGAATACCCGCTGAACTTATTGGCACCTGTTTAAGCAGTGAATACCCGCTGAACTTATTGGCACCTGTTTAAGCAGTGAATACCCGCTGAACTTATTGGCACCTCTTTAAGCAGTGAATACACGCTGTACTTATTGGCACCTCTTTAAGCAGTGAATACCCGCTGAACTTATTGGCACCTCTTTAAGCAGTGAATACACGCTGTACTTATTGGCACCTCTTTAAGCAGTGAATACCCGCTGTACTTATTGGCACCTGTTTAAGCAGTGAATACACGCTGTACTTATTGGCACCTCTTTAAGCAGTGAATACACGCTGAACTTATTGGCACCTGTTTAAGCAGTGAATACACGCTGTACTTATTGGCACCTCTTTAAGCAGTGAATACACGCTGAACTTATTGGCACCTGTTTAAGCAGTGAATACACGCTGAACTTATTGGCACCTGTTTAAGCAGTGAATACACGCTGAACTTATTGGCACCTGTTTAAGCAGTGAATACACGCACGCTGAACTTATTGGCACCTGTTTAAGCAGTGAATACACGCTGTACTTATTGGCACCTGTTTAAGCAGTGAATACACGCACGCTGTACTTATTGGCACCTGTTTAAGCAGTGAATACACGCTGTACTTATTGGCACCTGTTTAAGCAGTGAATACACGCTGTACTTATTGGCACCTGTTTAAGCAGTGAATACACGCTGTACTTATTGGCACCTCTTTAAGCAGTGAATACACGCTGAACTTATTGGCACCTGTTTAAGCAGTGAATACACGCTGTACTTATTGGCACCTCTTTAAGCAGTGAATACACGCTGAACTTATTGGCACCTGTTTAAGCAGTGAATACACGCACGCTGAACTTATTGGCACCTGTTTAAGCAGTGAATACACGCTGTACTTATTGGCACCTGTTTAAGCAGTGAATACACGCTGTACTTATTGGCACCTGTTTAAGCAGTGAATACACGCTGTACTTATTGGCACCTCTTTAAGCAGTGAATACACGCTGAACTTATTGGCACCTGTTTAAGCAGTGAATACACGCTGTACTTATTGGCACCTCTTTAAGCAGTGAATACACGCTGAACTTATTGGCACCTGTTTAAGCAGTGAATACACGCTGTACTTATTGGCACCTCTTTAAGCAGTGAATACACGCTGAACTTATTGGCACCTGTTTAAGCAGTGAATACACGCTGAACTTATTGGCACCTGTTTAAGCAGTGAATACACGCTGTACTTATTGGCACCTCTTTAAGCAGTGAATACACGCTGAACTTATTGGCACCTGTTTAAGCAGTGAATACACGCTGTACTTATTGGCACCTGTTTAAGCAGTGAATACACGCTGAACTTATTGGCACCTGTTTAAGCAGTGAATACACGCTGTACTTATTGGCACCTCTTTAAGCAGTGAATACACGCTGTACTTATTGGCACCTCTTTAAGCAGTGAATACACGCTGAACTTATTGGCACCTGTTTAAGCAGTGAATACACGCTGTACTTATTGGGACCTCTTTAAGCAGTGAATACACGCTGAACTTATTGGCACCTGTTTAAGCAGTGAATACACGCTGAACTTATTGGCACCTGTTTAAGCAGTGAATACACGCTGAATTTATTATATTAACGTTAGAGGGTAGGTGAGTATATGTGACGGGTCTGTTCGATATTGTCATCTATTCCAGTTGATAGCATAGTGTCCTTATCTTAGGATAGTTCATACCTCTAGTTGTGTTGGCTTACATGCCCTAGAGGTCATTTGTTTATTAGTATAGTAGCCTGATTTAGTATAAAAGGTACGGTACTGTTGCCGAGCATCCAACTTCTTATATGATTGTTTGATCTTAGGTTAGGTTAAAACTAACCCACATCCTATGTCTATTATTAATGCATAGTTTATGTTAGTGGTCTAACAGGTTAGGCCTAAGTGTGTGGTTGTTAGGCTAATAAACATGCGACTATTACCGCCTCTAAAGGGAGCCGCGGTAGGTTACAATCAATATTTTATTTGCTGACCCCTTACAGTTTTTATGCAAGGCTAATATGAGAATAAAGTAAATATTTAGTATCAGGCTAATAGATTGATAAGCCTCTTAGCCTAGTATCAACCTTTCCTTTACAAAGTAACCTACAGTAAATCATCCATTTTATTACATTGTTATGTTTTGCTTAGATTTTCCTTTTGAGGACTGTAATGAGTGGGATTTCTTTATATTTTGTCAATATGCAATATATGCTTATCCTTCTTTTAATTTCGGTCTCGTGCTCTGGGGAAACACTTACTATCTGTCCTAAGTTCGTATATTCATTAATAATCTCTAGCAGTTCGTCCATAACTATTATTTGATGTCTCTGCATTTTCATTTAACATTATCTTAGTTTTATTCATATTCATTTTCAGTCCTACAATTGTGCTTTCTCTATTCAAATCTACAATCTTTTGCAATTCATCCTATGATTCACTAAATAAAACTGTGCCATCTGTAAATCTTAAGTTGTTAAGGTATTCTACATTAATGTTAATTCCTACATTTTCTAAATCTAAATTCTTAAGAACTACTTCTAGTCATGCTGTGGATAGTTTAGGAGATATGGGGCATTGCCGTCTCAATATTGAGACGGGAATGGATGGGGTTGTGAAGGGGGGGGGGGGTCTCCCTAGCTAACTTCTTTCTCAATTGAAATCTACTCACTACATGTAGTTTTCGGAATGCTGTACTTCCTGTATAGATGTCTTCAAGTGTTCTAACATAAGATTCATCTATTCCTTGTATTTGAAGTGCTTAAATTGCTGCTGAAGTTTTAACAGAATCCAAACGCTTTTTCATAGTCTATACATGCCATGCATAGTGGATTGCCATACACTGCTGATTTTTCCCCCAACTGGTTAATTTTATGGATATGGTCAGTTGTTGAATACCGGTTTCTAAAACTTGCCTGCCCTCCTGATTAATTAAAGTCTAGCTGCCTTTATGTTCAGCCTGATAAGATCTTTGTAAATATTTTATGTATTACTGAGAGTAAACGTATTAGAAATTTATTTTTCAGGTCTTTTGTGTCTCCCTCTTTGTAAATAGTATAATGATAAAGTTTTTCCAAGTTGTTGGTGTAGAACATTATTACAGGCATTTTGTGTAAAGTTCAGCGAGTTTTACTAACAGGAAATGTCCTCCATATATTTCAACTTAACTATTAAGTTATCTTCTCCTGCTGCTTTGACTCTTTTCATGCCTTTTAATGCTTTCTTTTTTTTTTTACCTCTGCTGTTACCTTTTGGTCCAGGTCCAGGTTTCATTATTTCTATTGGCATTTATTTCTTATATCACTATTGTATAGCACTGTATAGATATCTTTGCAATATTTATCACTCCATCTCTTTTGTTTATATATTCCTTTTCTATTTATATATATATATATATATATATATATATATAGAGAGAGAGAGAGAGAGAGAGAGAGAGAGAGAGAGAGAGAGAGAGAGAGAGAGAGAGAGAGAGAGAGAGAGAGAGAGAGGAGAAATATATGCTATTTACTTTGAATAAAAAATGGAATTTAAATCTTTCTTCATTATCAAATTCAATAACTTCCAAAACCATATGAATTCCCACGTCCTCGAGTTAATCGAGTTTAAACAAACTGCCCCAAAACTACTTATCTCTCAATTACCATGTTTATTGACTCTGCAAATGATTAATCCCACCTCAAGGACTGAGACAGAGACAGAGATCCACCAAGAAGAAGAAGAAGAAGAAGAAGAAGAAGAAGAAGAAGAAGAAAAAGAAAAAGAAGAAGAAGAAAAAGAAGAAGAAGAAGAAGAAGAAGAAATTCATCTAAAGGCAAATCTTATCTCCTCACCAACTCTGGCGGAAAAGGGATGCGAGCTTGTTTGAGGAGACAACAGCCACCTTGATGTTTAAAACATTTCGATGCTTAGGCAACCTGTTTTCTTTGGACCTCGTCGAGAATGATATGTTAAACTTCGGCGGTCGCTAAACGAGAATGGGCGTACACACACACACGCCCACAATGGGGTCACAGGAGCGAACTCATGCTGCGCCTACGCAGACGCAATGCCGTTCTATCGAGATTCTCATCCGTTTTAGGGGAAATGAATTTAGTTGATGGACTTTCAGATTCTTATCAGTGGCGTACATGCGCGCAACCAAGCACTCAAATGTGTATCCTTCCTCGCTTTGGAATGTTATCTTTTGGGGAAACGTATGTTGCTGTTGGCCTCCGAAATGTTATGTTAAACTCTTAAACACACTTGCACATATACAGTACACGCACGCGCGCTCACACACAAGAACATTTGCAAACTCAATTCCGCTTGGTAATGTTATCATTTGGGGAGATGAATGTTGTTATTATGAACGTTTCGGGTAAAGCGACTAGCCTACACCCCCGCACCCCACCCGTCACTCTCTCTCTCTCTCTCTCTCTCTCTCTCTCTCTCTCTCTCTCTCTCTCTCAGAATTCAATGGCAGTGTTACGTGTTAAAAACGATACATTAATTTTGTTCTTCCGATACATGATTTTAAACCACCCTATATTTTCCTTCTGTTATTTGCTTTACGTCATCATTCAATGGCATTTGGAACACAAGTAAATATTTTACGAGACATCATAAGAATTACGCTTCCTGCATTTTCATCTGTAAGCTTATAAAAAATTAAATTAATTCTTTCACTCATTCGTAGAGAGGCTTTCCTCCAATAAGTTTCATGCCACACATCGTCAAATCATGGGTTTTGTTATCACAAAACTATATTTTTTTTGACAGACTGATGTAAGCTTAGGAGTTTTACAACATAGCTACAGTGTCCACTTACAGTGACTGTACCCCTATACCTATTCAAATCATTTCCATCACCATCAACCCTTTATCCTGTTAGAAGGGATGGCCCCAGGTGTTACCCCTCCAGTGTTCAGCATGTATTTATAGAGCAGCGTTTATTTACCTGGGGTGCTAGGACCCACAGGAGGGGCTGAAATCGATTTCAAGGGATGCTGAGGAACGGAATGGGACTATTTGGCGCCGGCCTTTTGGCGACGACTATTTGGCGCTGACTTGTTTTGGTGCCAGGTTATAAAACTAGCAAATAAAATGATGAGTTTGTGTGATAAATTACACAATACGATAAGTCTAAAAAACAAAACGATTATGCGTATATGGGATGTGTGTGTAAGTATAAATAAACGAAATGATGTGCGAGTGTGTGTTGGGATGATGGCTAACAAAACAATTTAATTATATTGTAAACTACCACAATTATACGACAGCTTCAACGACATTTTTTTCTGCGAACAACTACACCAGAAATGGCTGAAAATATTCGGTGCTCTTCCAATATGTGATCTACCCGGTTGTTTCTCTTCCAATATGTGATCTACCCGGTTGTTTCTCTTCCAATATGTGATCTACCCGGTTGTTTCTCTTCCAATATGTAATCTACCCGGTTGTTTCTCTTCCAATATGTGATCTACCCGGTTGTTTCTCTTCCAATATGTGATCTACCCGGTTGTTTCTCTTCCAATACGTGATCTACCCGGTTGTTTCTCTTCCAACATGTGATCTACCCGGTTGTTTCTCTTCCAATATGTGATCTACCGAGTTGTTTACATTACAATATGTGATCTACCCGGTTGTTTCTCTTCCAATATGTGATCTACCCGGTTGTTTCTCTTCCAATATGTGATCTACCGAGTTGTTTACATTACAATATGTGATCTACCCGGTTGTTTCTCTTCCAACATGTGATCTACCCGGTTGTTTCTCTTCCAATACGTGATCTACCCGGTTGTTTCTCTTCCAATATGTGATCTACCGAGTTGTTTACATTACAATATGTGATCTACCCGGTTGTTTCTCTTCCAATATGTGATCTACCCGGTTGTTTCTCTTCCAATATGTGATCTACCGAGTTGTTTACATTACAATATGTGATCTACCCGGTTGTTTCTCTTCCAATATGTGATCTACCCGGTTGTTTCTCTTCCAATATGTGATCTACCCGGTTGTTTCTCTTCCAATACGTGATCTACCCGGTTGTTTCTCTTCCAATATGTGATCTACCGAGTTGTTTACATTACAATATGTGATCTACCCGGTTGTTTCTCTTCCAATATGTGATCTACCCGGTTGTTTCTCTTCCAATATGTGATCTACCCGGTTGTTTCTCTTCCAATACGTGATCTACCCGGTTGTTTCTCTTCCAACATGTGATCTACCCGGTTGTTTCTCTTCCAATATGTGATCTACCCGGTTGTTTCTCTTCCAATATGTGATCTACCCGGTTGTTTCTCTTCCAATATGTGATCTACCGAGTTGTTTACATTACAATATGTGATCTACCCGGTTGTTTCTCTTCCAATATGTGATCTACCGAGTTGTTTACATTACAATATGTGATCTACACAATAACAACCCATATTTCCCCCAACAAACTTGCAAACTACTGGTTTTTTTACCCATTAACTATCCTTTATTAACCATTAAACATTGCAAAATATCTAGTTGTCAGCATTCCAGTATAAACCAAACAATCTTCAAAAGTTAAATTTGAAATATCCATTTGGAATACAACCCATATAATTTGGACTCACGCAGAGTTTATAAGGAACGTTATTTATTATGAAGAAACAGCTGTAGCCTACTTACGTGAAAAAAATTTAATGGATAATCTTGAAGTTGTTGTCATTAATTGTGATAAGTGCGGAAGTGTTATGAAAAATAAAAGACGTAAAGTGAAAGGAAGTTTTGTACCTGTAATGAGATGTCGAGTGAAAGGATGTCAAACTTTTAAAAGTGCTCGTACTGGAAACAGTTTTTTTCATTACTCTGATTTAAATAATAAAACGAATTGCAAACTTTCCTTATGCCAGATTCCGGATATTGTGTATTTTTGTGTGTGAAACCCCAATCAATTATGCTGAAGTTATCACTGGACGATCTCATTCCACACTAATTTACTGGTATAACATGTGCCTTGAAGTTTGTACTAACATAGTTCAACAAAAAGGTCAGATGGTCGGGACCACTGCAGAGCCAATACAGATAGATGAAGCTAGATTTGCTGGCAGGAGGAAATATAACCGTGGAAGACTACTTCAAGGAAATCTTGACCCAGAATCAACAGACAGTGAAGCAGAAATTGATAATAATAGGAATCACGGCAGCAGGATCTTAGACGGCCCTTGGGTGTTCGGTTTAAAGAAAGGTCTTGACTGTCGTTATTTTTATGTTGATCGTCGAGACAGAAATACACTTCTACCAATAATAATTCGTGAATGTGTACAAGGATCAGTAATACATTCATACGAGTGGCCGGTTTATAGCACCTTGAATTCTCATGGATTTGTACACCATCAGCGGCATTACGTCGACCCAAACACTAGAACGTATACCCTGTCAATAGAAAGGTCGTGGTTAGATGCAAAAATAAAAACTTTGCGAACGATGAGAGGTACCGTCTTGATTTTTACCTTTTTCCATTTTTGCTATCGTTAAATGTCTATTATTTCCTTTTTAAATTTTTCATTAAATATAGTCAATAATAAATTCTTTTTATTTTTATTTTGTCTACTTTTTTTCCTAGTAGATCACATGCCATGAACAGTAGATCAATAGTAGATCAAAAACCTTCGGTAGATCACATATTGGAAGAGCACCAAATATTCTTAGCAAGAGAGATAAAATAAAGTTTTCACACGATGGATATTCATGTTTTTGATAAATGTCGGTAAAGTGATCCAACGTTGCTGATTTTGGAGATGGGAATTAAAAAATGAATGTAGAGGCCGAATTCACAATAAAAATAACAAAGTAGCGAAGGAAGTTTATGAATATAATCATGGTGCTTCAGCAGTGGACGTGGAAGTTGCTTCTATTAAAACAAGTTTGAAACGTAAAGCTCAAGAAACTCTAGAAATCCCATCAACAATTGTAAACAGATGTATTGAAAATAGTTCTCAAGCTGCACAAGGATCACTTCCAAACTCACAGGTTTTGAAAAAAAAAATCATACATAGGAAACGAAATCTGATAAATTCTGATCCTCTGAACCCTGTTAATTCAAGAGAATTGGTAATTCCTGAACATTACAAATGCTACTGTATGTGACGAACAATGATGAAAGTGAAAACTTTTTAATTGGTGACAGTGGACAGAGAAAACTAATTTTTGGGAGCCAAAGCTGGTTAGTTTTTTACGAGAGTCCGAAGTGTGGTATGCAGATGGGACATTATTTTAAGAAGTCTCCTCCGTTGTTTTATCAAGTGTATTTCATTTTGGCAAGAAGGCATGGAGGGGTTTTCCCTGTGATGTATGCTTTATTACCGAATAAACGTCGAAAAATATACATTCGAATGTTCCGAATGATTAGTAATTTGTTACCAGATTTACAGCCAAAAGGGATCTACTGCGACTATGAACATGCTGCCTTTTCTGCCATGGAAAAATGTTTTCCGGGAGTTGAGTTGAAAGGTTCCTTCTTCCACTTAACACATAATATACATAAGCATTTGAAGCAGCTTGGGCTCCAGCACCTAATTAATAACGATCCAGAGTTTGCCTTAAAAGCAAAAATGATAGTAGCATTGTTTTGTACCCGAGTCCCATATGGATAATTACATCGATGCCTTATCGAGGGACTTACCAGATGAACTTCAGCCATTGTTGAATTGGTTTAAAGATAATTACGCGGGGAGACCAATGAGACGAGGCAATGGAAGATGTCAACCAATTTTCCCTATAGAAAAGTGGAATCAATACAGACGAACAATAGCTGGTGATAATAGAACTAACAATCATGCTGTGGCAGCGCATAGAAAAATATAAGTCGAATTAGGATTAAACCATCCCGTTATCTGGAAGTTTATTGGTGGTATCAGAAAAATATAAAAAAGGCGTGATACTTAATATGATCAATTGATTGCTGGGAAAGCTCCTAATCAAAAACTTCTGAAATACATTAACGCCGATGAGTGTATTCTAGACACATTTGTGGCAGTTGAGAGTGGGTACGTCTTTTCTTAGCATTATTATTGAATTTTTTAGTAATAGATCACAAAGTTGTTGTTGTTGATGGGCAAAATATTGAGTATAGGAATGTGATATCTGGTGTTATTTAGGGTGGAGTTCTTGGCCCATTACTTTTCATACTATACACACATGACATGTAGTTTGGCCTAAAAACCAAGCTCATTGCATATGTAGATGATGCTACTCTCTTTGCATCAATTCCATCACCTGAATGTAGATCTGGGGTTACTGAATCCCCTAATAGAGATAGCTAGTTAGTGCATGGTGCAAATTATAGGGCATGAAGTTGAATCCTAACAAAACTCAAATTATGATTGATTGTAAGTAGGCCGAGGACAGTGGATCTTCAACATCCGGATCTCAGGATTGATAGTTTCTTTATCTTTGTATGACTCTTAAAATTTTAGGTGTGACTCTCGACAGCAAATCTACATTTGAGAAACACATTAGGTCGATTTCTTTTTCAATTGCACAAGAATTTGGATTATTGAGAAAGTTTTGTAAGTTTTATGAGGTCAATCTATTCTGAAGAAGTGTTTTAATTCTTTCATTCTACCTTGTTTCGAATGGTGTTCTCCTGTCTGGTCTTCAGCTGCTGATTCTCATTCCTGATCTAGATATTAATCTCTGGCACCGTCGTTCAATTAGTTATGCATGTTGCATAGGATTTTTCATAATTCTGATCATCCTACAGATTTTCCCGGACAGTACCACCCTGTTAGTATACAGTTAATTCTAATAGCTTTGCCTTCTCCATCATGAGGTTCAATACAACACAGTATTATAGAAGTTTTATTCCAACTGTGACCAAGTTGTGGAATAATCTTCTTAATCGGTTAGTGGAATCGGTAGAACTTCAAAAGTTCAAACTTGCAGCAAATGTTTTTATATTGAACAGGCTGACATACAGTATGTTTCTTTTTATAGTTTACATATGAAAGATTTGTTTTAATGTTATTACTGTTCTTAAAATATCTTATTTTAATTGTTAATTACTTCTCATATAGTTTATTTATTTCCTTATTTCCTTTCTTCATTGGGATATTTTTCCCTGTTGGAGCCCTTGGGCTTATAGCATCCTGCTTTTCCAACTAGGGTTGTAGCTTAGCTAATAATAATAATAATAATAATAATAATAATAATAATAATAATAATAATAATAATAATAATAATAATAACAGTCGCACATATGCAACGAAAAAAAATTTCATTGAGAGTATCTTATACTTAGTTCATCCAGGTTCTTTCCTTAATTTTCTTATTGTTTTTGCCAATGCTATTGCCATAATGACTGTTTTTCTTTTGGAGAATAAACTCAATATATGATCTAAATGTAATGCACTTGCCTTTACGTTATCATTGAAGTAACTAAGTGTTAAGCAGTGGTAGCGGTTGCTGGACTGCTTGGGCCTGACCAGTAGGTGTGCCGAGTTAGGAAAAGATTAAGAAACACTGTAATATAGAGGGAGAGTGCTAGTCCACGACCAGCACCATGCATGTTTAAATGGATTTTGTGCTGAAGGTGTCTGTCTTGGCGATCACCCAATCATGTACTGACCAAGACTAACGTTGTCTAATTGCGCAACTTCACAATCCAATGACCAGCGATATACTGAACGTGTTAGTGCCGTTGTCTTACATATATATATATATATATATATATATATATATATATATATATATATATATATATATATATATATATATGTGTGTGTGTGTGTGTGTGTGTGTGTGTGTGTTGTCTAATCAAAATATTAATCCTCACCTGAGGCCAATGCCAGAGGTAACACGCAAAAGCTTACAGTTGTCACATAAACCCCAAGTACGTAAGAGAGTATCCCATACTCAAAGAGATAATGACAAGATGGATACTAATGAGTCGCCTACAGACTGGATTCGAATTAGAGAAGCTTCAATTTAAATATAAAGTTTTTCTTTTTTTTATTGGCAGATCTCTTTTTCCAAATGGAGAAACTTTTTCCTGGTTAGATTATTTTTTTTTATTGTCAAGTGGAAAAACCCTTCCCCGATTCAATCAACTTTTTCATTTCCAGAAATTTTTCTTCCGATTGGTGAAAGCTTTTACCCAGTTGAGCAACATTTTACCTGTTGGGATAAATTTTTCCATTTGGCGAACATTTAGTTCCAATATAAAATTTTAATGTCCATTAGAAAATCCTTTAACTTGTTAGAGAAACGTTTTTTTAAGGGGGGAAACTCTTCCCTGTTAGGGAAAATGTTATTTCGATAGGCTGAAAGTTTTCTCGTTAGAAATAGTTTTTATTCGATTAGAATAAGTTTGTCCTAATTAGGAAACTTCGTTCAAAATCATTTATGATTATGAGACATTTATTTCGAATAAAAAAAAGAAAAAAAAGTCTATCTGAATGAAGTCCCATTCCTTTTCGAATAGATAAAAAGAATAACAGATGCAAATATTCCTTTCAAAGGGAAATGTGATAGAAAATTATTTGATCTGTCAAAAATATATATGAAATCAAAACAATTTTTTTTCTTAACCTGGAAAACTTTCTTTTCTGGTTGAAGAAACATTTCTTCCAATTGGGAAACGCATTTTCCAATTGGAAAACTTTTTACCGATTGGAAAAACCTAGTTGACACGTCGTGACAGCGGAGAAAATTTTTCTCAGATATTTTCAGTTAGGAATATTTCCTTTGTCAAAAGGTAGGTGAATTATTTCTTTAGCCTTTTCGGTACACATATCTGATGTATATATTCCTAACACCTATAGTTATATATTTTCTCTCCTAGAATTATTAGTTATGGAATTTTCTATATCATAACCCTCCCCTTTCCAAATTTTCATATATGATTTATGAAATTAAATCTTTCAACCAACATCATTGATTACTACAATTTTTAACTCCTTTTATTTCATTTCTTTTTTAATTTTGAGATTCATTTTCTTAATTAAAAAAGAGCTTGCATCCATTGTTCGTTCTCTGACTTCTTGGGTAACTCCATCATCAAAGATTGAATTTCCAGAAACAAAACGAATCCAGAATTCGGACCAATTTTTTAAACGAATTAGTTTCATTCCGGTAAACAAATCTTACAAAAACGCTTCATTTGTCTAAAAAACCATTTCACACCAAACCATTTACTCTCAAACATTCAAATTACAAGAAAAGCTCTTTATTTCATTTGTAAAATCAAATAATAATGTGAAAGAAATCGTCAATACGGTCAACATTC